>NC_053493.1:414496743-414701046 GCF_905171775.1 Rana temporaria | reverse complement strand
GGCGGTGGGGGGGGTGATTCGTACAGCTGGGAGGATGGCGGTGGGGGGGGGGGGGTGATTCGCACAGCTGGGAGGATGGTGGTGGGGGGGGGGGATGATTCGTACAGCCGGGAGGATGGCGGTGGGGGGGGGGGTGATTCGTACAGCTGGGAGGATGGCGGTGGGGGGGGGGGTGATTCGTACAGCTGGGAGGATGGCGGTGGGGGGGGGGTGATTCGCACAGCTGGGAGGATGGCGGTGGGGGGGGGTGATTCGCACAGCTGGGAGAATGGCGGTGGGGGGGGGTGATTCGTACAGCTGGGAGGATGGCGGTGGGGGGGGGGGGTGATTCGCACAGCTGGGAGGATGGTGGTGGGGGGGGGGTGATCCCTGCAGCTGGGAGGATAGTGGTGGGGGGGGGTGATTCGCACAGCTGGGAGGATGGTGGTGGGGGGGGGGGTGATTCGTACAGCTGGGAGGATGGCGGTGGGGGGGGGTGATTCGTACAGCTGGGAGGATGGTGGTGGGGGGGGGGGTGATCCCTGCAGCTGGGAGGATAGTGGTGGGGGGGGGGGGGTGATTCGCACAGCTGGGAGGATAGTGGTGGGGGGGGGGGGGGGATTCGCACAGCTGGGAGGATGGCGGTGGGGGGGGGGGGGTGATTCGTACAGCTGGGAGGATGGTGGTGGGGGGGGGTGATCCCTGCAGCTGGGAGGATAGTGGTGGGGGGGGGGGGTGATTCGCACAGCTGGGAGGATGGCGGTGGTGGGGGGGGTGATTCGCACAGCTGGGAGAATGGTGGTGGGGGGGGGGGGTGATTCGTACAGCTGGGAGGATGGCGGGGGGGGGGGGGGGTGATTCGTACAGCTGGGAGGATGGTGGTGGGGGGGGGGGGTGATTCGTACAGCTGGGAGGATGGTGGTGGGGGGGGGGGTGATTCGTACAGCTGGGAGAATGGTGGTGGGGGGGGGGGTGATTCGTACAGCTGGGAGAATGGTGGTGGGGGGGGGGGTGATTCGCACAGCTGGGAGAATGGTGGGGGGGGGGGTACTGATTCGCACAGCTGGGAGAATGGTGGTGGGGGGGGGGTGATTCGCACAGCTGGGAGAATGGTGGTGGGGGGGGGGGTGATTCGTACAGCTGGGAGGATGGCGGTGGGGGGGGGGGGGGTGATTCGTACAGCTGGGAGGATGGTGGTGGTGGGGGGGGGTGATCCCTGCAGCTGGGAGGATAGTGGTGGGGGGGGGGGGGGTGATTCGCACAGCTGGGAGGATGGCGGTGGTGGGGGGGGTGATTCGCACAGCTGGGAGAATGGTGGTGGGGGGGGGGGTGATTCGTACAGCTGGGAGGATGGCGGTGGGGGGGGGGGGTGATTCGTACAGCTGGGAGGATGGTGGTGGGGGGGGGGGTGATTCGTACAGCTGGGAGGATGGCGGTGGGGGGGGGGGTGATTCGTACAGCTGGGAGGATGGTGGTGGGGGGGGGGGTGATTCGTACAGCTGGGAGGATGGTGGTGGGGGGGGGGTGATTCGTACAGCTGGGAGAATGGTGGTGGGGGGGGGGTGATTCGCACAGCTGGGAGAATGGTGGTGGGGGGGGGGGGGTGATTCGCACAGCTGGGAGAATGGTGGTGGGGGGGGGGTGATTCGCACAGCTGGGAGAATGGTGGTGGGGGGGGGGTGATTCGCACAGCTGGGAGGATGGCGGTGGGGGGGGGGGGTGATTCGTACAGCTGGGAGGATGGCGGTGGGGGGGGTGATCCCTGCAGCTGGGAGGATGGCGGTGGGGGGGGGGTGATTCGTACAGCTGGGAGGATGGTGGTGGGGGGGGGGGTGATTCGTACAGCTGGGAGAATGGTGGTGGGGGGGGGTGATTCGTACAGCTGGGAGGAGGGTGGTGGGGGGGGGGGTGATTCGTACAGCTGGGAGAATGGTGGTGGGGGGGGGGGTGATTCGCACAGCTGGGAGAATGGTGGTGGGGGGGGGGGTGATTCGTACAGCTGGGGGGATGGTGGTGGGGGGGGGGTGATTCGTACAGCTGGGAGAATGGTGGTGGGGGGGGGGGGTGATTCGTACAGCTGGGAGAATGGTGGTGGGGGGGGGGGTGATTCGCACAGCTGGGAGAATGGTGGTGGGGGGGGGGGGTGATTCGTACAGCTGGGAGAATGGTGGTGGGGGGGGGGGTGATTCGCACAGCTGGGAGAATGGTGGTGGGGGGGGGGGGTGATTCGTACAGCTGGGAGGATGGTGGTGGGGGGGGGTGATTCGCACAGCTGGGAGAATGGTGGTGGGGGGGGTGATTCGTACAGCTGGGAGGATGGTGGTGGGGGGGGGTGATTCGCACAGCTGGGAGAATGGTGGTGGGGGGGGGGGTGATTCGTACAGCTGGGAGAATGGTGGTGGGGGGGGGGGGTGATTCGCACAGCTGGGAGAATGGCGGTGGGGGGGGGGTGATTCGTACAGCTGGGAGGATGGCGGTGGGGGGGGTGATCCCTGCAGCTGGGAGGATAGTGGTGGGGGGGGGGGTGATTCGCACAGCTGGGAGGATGGCGGTGGGGGGGGGGTGATTCGCACAGCTGGGAGAATGGTGGTGGGGGGGGGGGGTGATTCGTACAGCTGGGAGGATGGTGGTGGGGGGGGGGTGATTCGTACAGCTGGGAGGATGGTGGTGGGGGGGGGGTGATTCGTACAGCTGGGAGGATGGTGGTGGGGGGGGGGGTGATTCGTACAGCTGGGAGGATGGTGGTGGGGGGGGGGGTGATTCGCACAGCTGGGAGAATGGTGGTGGGGGGGGGGGTGATTCGTACAGCTGGGAGGATGGTGGTGGGGGGGGGTGATTCGCACAGCTGGGAGAATGGTGGTGGGGGGGGGGGTGATTCGTACAGCTGGGAGAATGGTGGTGGGGGGGGGGGGTGATTCGCACAGCTGGGAGAATGGTGGTGGGGGGGGGGGTGATTCGTACAGCTGGGAGAATGGGGGGGGGGGGGGGGGTGATTCGCACAGCTGGGAGAATGGTGGTGGGGGGGGGGGTGATTCGTACAGCTGGGAGGATGGTGGTGGGGGGGGGTGATTCGCACAGCTGGGAGAATGGTGGTGGGGGGGGGGGGTGATTCGTACAGCTGGAGAATGGTGGTGGGGGGGGGGGTGATTCGCACAGCTGGGAGAATGGTGGTGGGGGGGGGGGTGATTCGTACAGCTGGGAGAATGGTGGTGGGGGGGGGGGTGATTCGCACAGCTGGGAGAATGGTGGTGGGGGGGGGGGTGATTCGTACAGCTGGGAGGATGGTGGTGGGGGGGGGTGATTCGCACAGCTGGGAGAATGGTGGTGGGGGGGGGGGTGATTCGTACAGCTGGGAGAATGGTGGTGGGGGGGGGGGGTGATTCGCACAGCTGGGAGAATGGCGGTGGGGGGGGGGTGATTCGTACAGCTGGGAGGATGGCGGTGGGGGGGGGGGTGATTCGTACAGCTGGGAGGATGGCGGTGGGGGGGGGGGTGATTCGCACAGCTGGGAGAATGGTGGTGGGGGGGGGGGGTGATTCGTACAGCTGGGAGGATGGTGGTGGGGGGGGGGTGATTCGTACAGCTGGGAGGATGGTGGTGGGGGGGGGGGTGATTCGTACAGCTGGGAGAATGGTGGTGGGGGGGGGGGTGATTCGCACAGCTGGGAGAATGGTGGTGGGGGGGGGGGGTGATTCGTACAGCTGGGAGGATGGTGGTGGGGGGGGGTGATTCGCACAGCTGGGAGAATGGTGGTGGGGGGGGGTGATTCGCACAGCTGGGAGAATGGCGGTGGGGGGGGGGGGTGATTCGTACAGCTGGGAGGATGGCGGTGGGGGGGGGGATTCGTACAGCTGGGAGGATAGTGGTGGGGGGGGGGGTGATTCGCACAGCTGGGAGGATGGCGGTGGGGGGGGGGGTGAGGATGGGCCCGTGTACATGGAGCCTAAAAAAATACAGAAGAGCGGAACTTTACTTTTTGGGTAACATTTCACTTCAAAGATAAATCAAACCTAAAGTTCCACCTTAAACTTTCCCATAGAAATGAGGAATAAAATGGAAATGTGTTTGTTGGTATTCAGAAGCTCTCCTCCTACATACACATTTTCTTCACAGACTTTATTGCACACACCAAAACAATGTGACATTTTATTATACATGGGGGATGCTTTAAAAGCCAGAGAGTCTATGTTTTTTACGGACCTCAATAAGCCTCTGATTTGGGGGCGGGGCTGGAGGCGGGGCTGTGTCACCGTTTGCTCCCTATCACAGAATGCAGCCTAATGTATCTGCATGTCTCTTTCTCCTCCGTCTCCCCCCCCCCCCCCCCCCCGCTCTTTGTAGGTTTCTCATTGGATCTGTATGTTCTGTCCCGCCCCCCGCTCTGTGTATGCCTCCTCGTTATGGTTCCTCGTCACTTCCGTGACAAATTGTGATGGGTTCACTGAGGGGTAGTGTCGTGAATCCCCTGGAACGCATCACATTTGGCATTGAAACGCATTGCGCATGCGTAGTTCGCTGCCACGTGACTTAGGCTGCATTCTGTGATAGGGAGCAGAATATGACACTGCACCGGCAATTCCCTCTAATGTAAAAGCCACCCTAGCTGGATTACCGTAGAGCTGGCCATGGACTGGATGGTCCCCCGGCCATCTCTATGACCCTGGGAGACTGGAAGCGATGTCATGACTTCACTTCCGGCACTGACATTTTTTTTCTCCTTTAAGAGCATTGGGCGGAAGTGACAAAAAGATCTAAACAACACTGAAGGAGCAAACAAATGTGAAAATTTATATTTATGTCATTCTCAAAACCACAGCTGTATATTGCCAAAAGTATTGGGACGCCTGCCTTTACACGCACAAACTTTAATGGCATCCCAGTCTTATAGCCAGATTCATAGAGAGTTACCCCGGCGTATCTGAATCTACGCCGGCGTTAATTTAAGCGTATTCTGGAAACCAGATACGCTTAAATTAGGCTAAGATACAAGCGGCGTAAGTCTCCTACGCCGTCGTATCCTAAAGTGTAATTTTTAGGCTGGCCGCTAGGTGGCGCTTCCGTTGAGTTCGGCGTAGAATATGTAAATGACTAGATACGCCAATTCACCAACGTACGTGCGCCCGTCACAGTAAAGATACGCCGTTTCCGTAAGAGATACGCCGCGTAAAGATAAATCTGCCCCCAGGAGGCGTATTCAATGTGAAGTATGGCCGTCGTTCCTGCGTCGAAATTTGGAAATTTTTACATCGTTTGCGTAAGTCGTACGTGAATAGGGCTGGACGTAATTTACGTTCACATCAAAACCAATACGTCCTTGCGGCGTACTTTGGAGCAATGCACACTGGGATATGTGCACGGATGGCGCATGCGCCATTCGTAAAAAACGTCAATCACGTCGGGTCACGAGTAATTAACATAAAACACGCCCCCCCATCCTCATTTGAATTAGGTGCGCTTACGCCGGCCGCATTTAGGCTACGCCGCCATAAATTAAGGGGGCAAGTACTTTGTGAATACAGTACTTGCCTCTCTGACTTAAGGCGGCATAGCGTAAATACGATACGCTATGCCGCCTTAAAGTTGCGGCGGCGTCTATGAATCTAGGTATTAGTTCGTAGGGTTCAATATTGAATTGTATTACCCTTTGCAGCTGTAATAGCTTCAGTTCTTCTGGGAAGGCCGTCCACAAGGTTTAGGAGGGTGTCTATGGGAATGTTTGACCATTCTTCAAGAATCCCATTTGTGAGGTCAGGCAATGATGTTGGACGAGAAGGCCTGGCTCGAAGTCTTCACTCTAATTCATCCCAAAGGTGTTCTATCGGGTGCAGATCAGTCAAGTTCCTCCACCCCAAACTCGCTCATCCATGTCTTTATGGACCTTGCTTTGTGCACTGGTGCGCAGTCATGTTGGAACAGGAAGGGCCGTCCCCAAACTGTTCCCACAAAGTTGGGAGCATGAAATTGTCCAAAATGTCTTTGTATGCTGACACCTTAGGAGGCATGGTACATTTCCACCACTTCCAAGTCAGACATTAAGCGGTAGTCACCATTTGGAGATGCAATGCCAGACCAAGTTTCAAGCTGATTTGTAAGTCCTGTTATATTTAGGACACTTACAGTTAGTTCCATATATATTTGGGCAGAGGCACAATTTTAGTTTTTTGTAGGTATTTACCAAAACATATTCAAGCTATAATTATATAATGGATATGGGCTGAAAGTGCACACACTCAGGTTTAATTTGAGGGTATGTACATCCAAGTCGGAGGAAGGGTTTAGGAATTTACAGCCATCCCCCTTTTTCAAGAGACCAAAAAGTAAATAGACAATTGAATGAAAACTGTTTCATGGCAAGGTGTGGGCTACTCCTTCGGTATCTCCCCATCAATTATGCAGGTAAAAGGTCCGGAGTTGATTCTAAGGCCCCATACACACGAGAGGATTTATCCGCGGATACGGTCCAGCGGACCGTATCCGCGGATAAATCCTCTCGAGGATTTGCGCGGATTTCCATTCGATGGAGTGTACTCACCATCGAATCGAAATCCGCGCCGAAATCCTCTGGCGATGAAGTATCGCGCCGTCACCGTGATGATGACGCGGCGACGTGCGTGACGCAGTCATATAAGGAATTCCACGCATGCGTTGAATCATTACGACGCATGCGGGGGATCCCCTCGGACGGATCGATCCGGTGAGTCTGTACAGACCAGCGGATCGATCCGTGGGATCCGATTCCAGCGGATAGATTTGTTGGCATGTCAACAAATTTTTATCTGCTGGAATTCGGAAATATCCGCGGATAAAGATCCGCTGGAGCATACACACCAGGGGATCCATCCGCTGAAAACGATCCGCTGAGATTTTTCAGCGGATGGATCCTCTCGTGTGTATGGGGCCTAAGTGTGGTATTTGCATTTGGAATTTATGCATTCAAAAGAGCTGTTCATGCAAGTGAAACAGGCCAATGTAAGACTTCAAAAACTAAACAAGTCCATCAGGGAGATAGCAGCAACATTAGGAGTGGCCAAATCAACGGCTTGGTACATTGGTGAGCTTGGCAACATAAAAAGGCCTGGACGTCCACGGAAGACAACAGTGGTGGATGATCGCAGGATCCTCTCTATGGTAAAGAGAAACCCCATTCACAACATGCAGACAAGTTAAGAATGCTCTTCAAGGAGGTGGGCGTATCATTGTCAAAGTCTACAATCAGGAGAAGACTTCACAAGAGCAAATACAGTGGAACCTTGGATTACGAGCATAATCCGTTCCAGGAGAATGCTTGTAATCCAAAGGACTCGCATATCAAAGCGAGTTTCCCCATAGAAGTCAATGGAAAACATCCCTTGTAATAGGAATATATTGTGACAGGTCCTCTTTATGGAGAGATGCGGGGTCAATAAAACCCCACATCTCTCCTCCAGGCTGGAAAGCATGAGATCGTGAAAAGAAATTCACCCATCTCATGCCGACAGCCACGATTGCGGCTTTGTTTACTTCCGGGTACCCGGGCGTAACGTCATAACATCGCACCCGGGCCTCCGACGGCCATAGAGATGACTGGGGACAATCTGGTCCCCAATCGTCTCTATGATTCCCATCCGACGCTGGCGAAACATTTCTCCGGGTCCCTGATGGCACGGGAGAGCCCGGAGAAGCATCGGATGGTGGCAGGAGGGGGGGGCGTCCCCTCTCGTCACCTAAAAGAACGATCAAGCGGCGGAACTGCCGCTATGATCATTCTTATGGTGCGCAGAATCGCCGGCAGAAAACAGTGATATCTGAATGATACCTGTAGCTGCACTCATCATTCGGATATCCCCCACTGAAAGTCCAGGACGTCATATGACGTCCTTGGGCGGGAAGTGGTTAAAGAAATAGCTTGAATAGTTTGTTTCTCTGTGTCTATGTACAGAGTGAATCTAATGGGAGTGACTTTATAATTATCAATCAGCTGCTGCACTTGCAGGAATCTAATGAGGAAAGTGTCAGGGTCCCTTTACAGGTGATTTCCCTTTGGGGAGTATCTCATCAAAATAAAAAAATTATTGCAGGGGATGCACAAAATCTGACTTGTATCTTAGTGCAGAACTCTGAGAAAATCAGTGAGCCAATCACACAAGCAGGAAATTGTGTTTCTGAGGGGCGTTCTGTATACCATCTGTGTACACAGAACACCTCCAGGTGGCCATATTGCATTTTACAGAAAATTACAGAATTGCAGGGAATTTTTAAATAACATTCCATTACAATATGACTTGTGTCACAATTGTATATGCTAGGTTATTATTATTTTTTTTTATTCACAATTTTTTCCCCACAAAAGTGGAGTTACCCTTTAAGCCCATGCCAGAGCACCTGTGATGGAGCACCGACAGAGAGCGACAGAGAGCCGCACTGTTTCCCCGCCGCCCTCTTTGTTCAGCTGGTCGGTGTTCTGTGAAAACAGCCGAGTCGGTGAAATCTGCAATTACTGCTGCTGGAGAGTCACCGGAAGTGATGTCATTGGAGATTTTGACGAGTTGGCTCTTTTGACAGAACAGCGGTCTTCAGTTTGCTTTCAGTTTCGTTTCTTCTCCCTGCAGTCATCGTCACCAATCCCCATCCCTCCCCCTTTCCTGCGAGGATGGGTGGAGAACGGAGGATGGAGGATGGGTGGAGAACGGAGAATGGAGGATGGATGAAAGACGGAGGATGGAGGATGGATGAAAGACAGAGGATGGATAGAGGGAGGATGAAGGGAGGGAGGATGGAGGGAGGGAGATGGAGGACAGAGAATTAAGGATGGATAGAGGATGGAGGATGGATGAAGGGAGGATGGATGGAGGATGGATGGATGAAGGAGGATGGATGAGGACGGAGGATGGATGGAGGATGAAGGATGGATGGAGGACTGAGAATGGAGGATGGATGAAGGACAGAGGATGGATGGAGAATGGATAGAGGACAAATGATGGATGAAAGACGGAGGATGTGTGGAGGGTGGATGAAGGACAGAGGAGGGAGGGTGGACGGAGGGTGGATGGTGGACGGAGGGAGGATGGAGGACGGAAAACGGATGGAGGATGGTGAAAGGAGGATGATGAAGGACAGAGATTGGAGGATGGATGGAGAACGGAGAATGGAGGATGGATGGAGGATGGGTGGAGGACAGAGGATGGATGGAGGATGGATGGAGGATGAAGGATGGATGGATGGAGGACAGAGAATGGAGGATGGATGAAGGACGGAGGATGGATGAAAGACGGGAGGATGGAGGATGCGTGGAGGGTGGATGGAGGAGTGAGGGAGGATGGAGGACGAAGAATGGATGGAGGAATGAGGATGGATGAAGGACAAAGGATGGATGGAGAATGGATGGAGGACAGAGAATGGATGGAGGACGGAGGATGGATGGAGGATAAATGGAGGGAGGATGAATGGAGGACGGAGGATAGAGGGAGGATGGATGGAGAATGGATGGAGGATAGAGAATGGATGGAGGACGGGGGATGGATGGAGGATGGATAGAGGGTGGATGGAGGACAGAGGATTGATGGAGGATAAATGGAGGGAGTATGAATGGAGGATGGAGGATGGATAGAGGGTGGATGGAGAATGGATGGAGGATGGAGAATGGATGGAGGACAGAGAATGGATGGAGGACGGAGGATGGATGGAGGATAAATGGAGGGAGGATGAATGGAGGACGGAGGATAGAGGGAGGATGGATGGAGAATGGATGGAGGACAGAGAATGGACGGAGGACGGGGGATGGATAGAGGATGGATAGAGGGTGGATGGAGGACAGAGGATGGATGGAGGACGGGGGATGGATAGAGGATGGATAGAGGGTGGATGGAGGACAGAGGATGGATGGAGGACGGGGGATGGATAGAGGATGGATAGAGGATGGATAGAGGACAGAGGATGGATGGAGGACGGGGGATGGATAGAGGATGGATAGAGGATGGATAGAGGACAGAGGATGGATGAAGGACAAAGGTTGGATGGAGAATGGATGGAGGACGGAGGATGGATGGAGGATAAATGGAGGGAGGATGAATGGAGGACGGAGGATGGATAGAGGGTGGATGGAGGATGGATGGAGGATAAATGGATGGAGGACAGAGAATGGAGGATGGATGGAGGGTGGAGGATGCAGGGGGTGTCTCATGCCGCGTACACACGATCATTTTTCGGCATGTAGAAAAAACGAAGTTTTTCCAACTTCATCATTAAAACAAAGTTGCCCACACACCATCGTTTTTAAAAAATGCTCTAGCAAAGCGCGGTGACGTACAACACGTATGACGGCACTATAAAAGGGAAGTTCCATGCGGGTGACGCCACCCTTGGGGCTGCTTTAGCTGATTCCGTGTTAGTAAAAGACGATTCACGCTTTTCTGTCTGTTACAGCGTGATGAATGTGCTTACTCCATTATGAACGGTAGTTTTACCAGAACGAGAGCTCCCGTCTCATAACTTGCTTCTGAGCATGCGTGGGTTTTTCACGTCGTTTTAGCGCACACACCATAATTTTCTACAACCCGAAAAACAACATTGTTTAAAACGTCGTTAAAAAAAGCAGCATGTTCGAATTTTTTTTTTGTCGTTTTTCAGAACCCGGAAAATGATGTGAAGCCCACACACCAATTTTTTTTTAAAACAACGTTTTTTTCATGCCGAAAAATGATGGTGTGTACGCGGCATCAGTGTTACAGCCTCCAGGAAATAACAACGCAGACCTTGAAAAAGACCCAGGGCTAGATTCACATAGATTATCGGATCTTTAGATCCGCGTAATCTATGTGATTTACGATGCGCCGGTGCAATTTAGCGAGGCCAGTGCAGTATTCACCAAGCACATACCTCGAAACTTGCACCGGCGGATCGTAACTCCCCCAGCGGAATGCAAATTCCACGGCTAGGGGGAGTGTACAATTTAAATCAGGTGATTTAACTGCGCATGCGCCGCCGGCGAAATTTCCCAGTGCGCATGCTCCAAATGACGTCGCTAGGACGTCATTGTTTTCGGTGGCTACGTAAATTCCGGCCATCCGTATTCCCGATCGACTTAGGCAAACGACGTAAAAATTTGAATCTCGGCACGGGAACGACGGCCATACTTAACACTAGCTACCCCTCATATAGCAGGGGTAACTATCCGCTGGAAAAAGCCGAACGCAAACGACGTTGAAAAGGAGCGACGGGCGGGCGTTCGGACTTGAAACGGCGGTTCTCCTCATTTGCATATCCGACGCGTAAAAAAACGCGACGACACCTAGCGGCCGGCGGTAGAGTGCAGCCTAAGATCCGACTGGTGTAAGTCACTTACACCAGTCGGATCTAAGGGAGATCTATGCGGAACTGATTCTTATGAATCAGGCGCATAGATCCGACCGTGGGATCTCAGAGATACGACGGCGGATCAGGAGATCCGCCGTCGTATCCCCTTGATGAATCTGCCCCCCGGCATCTACAAGCCGGGCTCCCAGAGTCTCATCTAGAACAAGCAGAAGATCCGAGAGAAGAGATTTCTCCTCCTACATCTCCTCCTCCTTCAGCTGCTCCAACCAGAGGAACATCCAGGACTGTGAGAAGAAATCCTCATCAGGAAATACACGATGTGGTTGTTGTACATTATCTGATAGAAGTGGTTCTATCCGCCTGCAGCTACAAGCATCGTCATTGTATCTTTTTTTGCAGGCGATGGGCTTTAACCACTTGCCTACTGGACATTTTTACCCCCTTCCTGCCCAGGCCAGTTTTCAGCCTTTAGCGCTGTCACACTTTGAGTGACAATTGCGCGGTCATGCTACACTGTACCCATATTAAAATGTTTATCATTTTTTCACACAAATACAGCTTTCTTTTGGTGGTATTTAATCACTGCTGGGGTTTTAATTTTTCATAGTTTGTGAAAAAAAAAACTGCAAACAGGTAATTTTTCTCCTTCACTGATAGGCTCTGATGATAAGCGGCACTAATGGGCTCTCATAGGCAGCACTGAAGGACACTGAGAGGCACTGATAGGTGGCACTGACAGGCTCTGATAGGTGACACTGATGGGCTCTGATAAGCGGCACTGATAAATGACACTGATTGGCAGCACTGATTGGTAGCACTGGTGAGCTCTGATAGGCAGCACTGATGGGCACTCTTGGGAATGCACTGATAACCAGTGCCCTGATTATCAGTGCCGGTGTCCCTTTAACAGAAGCTGGTTATCATCTCTCTTCTTTTCAACTTAAGCTGACCATGAGGAAACAAAAGCCAATGAGCGGCTTCTGTTTACATGCTGTGATCAGCTGTCATTGACTGACAGCTGATCATGTGGTAAAGGGCCACTGTGATTGGCCCTTTGCCCTGATCTGTGATCAGCCGAGTCCCAAGGACTCCGTGATCACATAACGCACCACAGGGGGTGCGCAGGATGCGAGATCATGGGAGGATGCCCTTCTGGCAAAGTAAGCCCACGCTGTAGCTGTCTTTCGGCTATAGCGCAGCCAGGAAGTAGTTAATATAAAAGCGATCCTAGTGGCTAAGTAGCTGCAGGATCACTTTTACAGGTGATGGAAGGGGGTCCCCTCCTCCGCTGCCTTCCTGGCTAACCATAGAGATGACCAAGGACCTTTACAGCAAGGTGCACATAGAAATGAAAACGCACATCACAAATCCAAATTTCCCAGCACACTTTCCAGTTACCCTGCAAAAAAAAAAGGCAATTTGACCCAAAAATTCATGTTAAATTCATGTTAAAAACAGAAGGTTTAGTTGCAGTTGTGGTTCCTATTGTATAGCTGTGTGGAAATTCTATGTACTTTAAAATTGTCATCTCTGTTTTCTTGTCACTTATCCCATGAAGAAAGGTGTTGATGAGTATATAAAGCTCCACATCCCTAATTTGTATGAATTAAAAAAAAAAATTTAAAAAGTAAGGGACTTGAAGGGTCTTACTGTATATGGATTTTTGGGGGGACCCCCACACTTGGTTCGGGGTTCCCCTTAATATTCATACCAGACCCAAAGGGCCTGGTAATGGACTGGGGGGGAACCCTGGCGTTTTTTGAAAGCTTTGAATGACTTTTTTTCCTTTAGAAATGTCATTTTGTGCAGGGACAGTTCTAAACACGGAAAAAAATGCGCTACTTTACAGGCATACTATAGACACCTCCCAGGTACGAAATTTAAAGAAATATTTCACTTTTATTGTTTCACTTTAACCACTTAAGACCCGGACCTTTAGGCAGCTAAAGGACCTGGCCAGTTTTTGCGATTCGGCACTGCGTCGCTTTAACTGACAATTGCGCGGTCGTGCGACGTGGCTCCCAAACAAAATTGGCGTCCTTTATTTCCCACAAATAGAGCTTTCTTTTGGTGGTATTTGATTACCTCTGCGGTTTTTATTTTTTGCGCTATAAACAAAAATAGAGCGACAATTTTGAAAAAAAATCTATATTTTTAACTTTTTTTCTATAATAAATATCCCCCAAAAATATATAAAACATTGTTTTTTTCCTCAGTTTAGGCCGATACGTATTCTTCTACATATTTTTGGTTAAAAAAAAATCGCAATAAGCGTTTATCGATTGGTTTGCGCAAAATTTATAGCGTTTACAAAAAAGGGGATAGTTTTATTGCATTTTTATAAATGATTTTTTTTTTACTACTTATGGCGGCGATCAGGGATTTTTTTCGTGACTGCGACATTATGGCGGACACTTCGGACAATTTTGACACATTTTTGGGACCATTGTCATTTTCACAGCAAAAAATGCATTTAAAATGCATTGTTTACTGTGAAAATTACAGTTGCAGTTTGGGAGTTATCCACAAGGGGGCGCTGAAGGGGTTATGTGTGACCTCATTTGTGTTTCTAACTGTAGGGGGGTGTGGCTGTAGGTGTGACGTCATCGATTGTGGTTTCCTATAAAAGGGAACACACGATCAATGACGGCGCCACAGTGAAGAACGGGGAAGCTGCGTTTACACACGGCTCTCCCCGTTCTTCAGCTCCGATCGCGGGACTCCAGCGGCGATCGGGTCCGCGAGTCCCGCGGCCACGGTCATGGAGCTTCGGACCGGGTCGCGTGCACGCACCCCCACGGCTGGGCTTAAAGAGCCACGTACATGTACGTGGATGTGCCCAGCCGTGCCATTCTGCCGACGTATATCGGCGTGAATGGGTCCTTAAGTGGTTAAGCATTATTAAAATCACTGCTCCCGAAAAAACTTCCTTTTTTAAAACCTTTTTTTTGCATTGATACATGTCCCCTGGGCAGGCCCGGATTTCCCACAAGGCCACTGAGGCCAGGCCTTGGGGTGGCAGGGCGCCAAGAGGCGGCAGTGGCATGGATTCCCCCGACGCCTATAATATACAGTTAAGGGCGGTAAGATATGGGGAAATCCGCTCGCTCGTTAACAAGTGATTGCGGCAATGTCACCGAAATCACTTGTAAAATGTGTGCTCCCGTCCGTCCTCCCCCCCCCCCCCCCCCCCACCCCACATACCTCTCTCTGCTGGCTCTGTCTTCAGGACTCCATCCTCCCCCCGGCCACCGAGTCTGTGTCCTGTTCCTGCTGCCGATGTACACAGAGAGAGGGGAGAGCTGTGCTCTTCCCATCTCAGCTGTGAAAGGAGTTCTAGCACAGTGCTAGGACTCCTGTTTTGGAGGTGACAGGGTCAATAAAGAGAACCTGTCACCTCCAATTGCTATCACACAGGGAATTGTTTTCTCCTGTATGATAGCAAAAAAAGTGAAAAAAATAATAATAAAAAAAAATAAAAATAATAAGAAATAATAATTAAATTAATAAAATAAAAAAGTAATTAAAAAGTAAAGAATATGAAAAATAATAAGAAAATTATACAAAAATAAAAAAAACTAAGCGACAAGCTAGAAATAAATAAAAATAAAAAAAGTGATAAAAAAGTAAAAAAAAAAGAAAAAAAATATTTGAACTAACCGTGCCGCCCCTGCCATCCAGTTTCCATTCTCCATTGATTTGGGGGGGGGGGTTTAGTTCGGTTGGCGGGAGGTTGTGCATTGCGGAACCTGGCCTTGGGGCGGCAGGGAGAGCCAATCCGGCCCTGCCCCTGGGGCAGGACCCGGGTCCCCAAACACTTTTTATGACAATATTAACCTTTAAAATTAACACTTTTGATTTCTCCCATAGACTTTTAAAGGGTGTTCTGCAGCTTATCGAATTTGGCATGGAGTTCCCCTGTCAATCACAGCAGATGACGCGGCGCGCCGGGGGGCGGGGCCGAGTGATACAGTCGGCAGCTATGGCCGCCGATGTATCACGGGAGCGCGCTCGCAAAAGCTTTCCACCATGCGAGGGAGCTCGCATGAACGTGGAAAGCTTTTGCGAGGAGGAGCCGAGACAACAGCCGAGGGACCCCAGAAGACAGGATTCGAGGCCACTCTGTGCAAAACGAGCTGCACAGTGGAGGTAAGTATAACATATTTGTTATTTAAAAAAAAAAAAATTCTGCCTTTAGTGTCCCTTTAATACCAGACAGTGCCTGGTATTGTCGGGGATCAAAGTCGGATCCCTGTTGATTGAAGTCGGATGGATGTCGGACTTCAAGTCGCAGAGCAAAGTCGGATCCACAGTTGTACGACTGTCGTGTCGTACCAGTGTGAAAGGGGCCTAATGAGGAAAAAAATGTTTGCTGCCTTGGAGGCGGCCATGTTGTTGGTTAGTATCAGGCGAACTAACAATGTCCTCTCATTATATACTGTATACGCTGCCGGTGTTCTCTGAAAACAGGCAACTCGTCGAAATCCCCAATTATTGCTGTTGGAGACTCACTGGAAGTGAAGTAGTTGGAGATTTTGGTGAGTTGGTGTTTCCGCCAGAACAGGACCAGCAAAGCGCCGGAAGTGACGCGCATGTCCTGTTCATCTCTGTCCCCTGACCAACCAAAGGGGGCACTGCTGACAAGAAAAAAAGACCACCGCCCCAGCAAGGACCAGTAAACCACCCTGCCCCTAACACACAATGACAAGACATTTAGGGCTAGATTCAGGTAGCCGGGCGCATTGTTACGGCGGCGTAGCATATCGTATTTACGCTACACCGCCGTAAATCAGAGAGGCAAGTGCTGTATTCACAAAGCACTTGCCTCCTAAGTTACGGCGGCGTAGCGTAAATGGGGCCAGCGTAAGCGCTCCTAATTCAAATGAGTATGAGGAGGGCGTGTTTTATGTAAATGGATGGTGACCCGACGTGATTGATGTTTTTTACGAACGCCGCATGCGCCGTCCATGTACATTGTGTGCATTGCTCCAAAGTACGCCGAAAGGACGTATTGGTCTCGACGTGAACGTAAATTACGTCCAGACCTATTCGCGAACGACTTATGCAAACGACGTAAAAAATTCAAAATTCGAAGCGGGAACGACGTCCATACTTAATATTGTGTATGTGAAAATATTGCGCAAACTTATAAAAAGGTGAAAAGGTGGGCAGCCAACACACAAAAAATATTTGTAAAGGTAATGTGTAAAGAAAAGTGTAGCGCCAATATACCTATACCTAGGTATATTGGCGCTACACTTTTCTTTACACATACTTAATATTGCCTACGCCCCATACAAGCCGGAGTAACGTTACGCCGGAAAAGCCATACGTAAACGACTTAAAAAAATTCCGCCGGGCACACGTACGTTTGTGAATCAGCGTCTCTAGGTCATTCGCATATTCTACGATGAAAACGATGAAAACTACGGAAGCGCCACCTAGCGGCCAGCTTAAATATGCACACAAGTATTCAAGTTCCGTCGGCGGAGGAAGCCTATTTTCTCAACGTATCTGCCTTTGAGAATCGGCGTAAAGATACGACGGCGCAGATTTGAAATTACGGCGGCGTATCTGGAGATACGCCGCCATATGTTGTTGCTGAATCTAGCCCATTATCGCCAGCCGATCGAACCACACAGGACATCCCCGACATGACCAGCCGACCACAAAAAAAAGTAATCATATTGAATGAAACTTATTTGGAGGACGTGGCTGAGAGGGTCACATATACTATATCACTCCAGCCAGCCAGCAAGCCTGTTTTTTTTTTCAAAAGCACAAGCTCTCCAGCAGAATGTATCAGTTTTACATGGATGAGGAAAACCATTTACCACTGAAAAGTGTGATTAAATAATCAGCTTTATTTATTCCTGTTAAACCAAAAGGGAAAAAAAAAACTGTTTGCCGTAACTGATTATAAAGTATGAGCTGGATTTGACTTCAATTTTTTAGTGTATTTAAATGTGCTAGTCCATCTAACACTCCCCCCCCCCCCCCACTGACAATGGTCCTATCTGCCGTGCCCCCTGTTCTCATTCATCCAGAGTTGTGTCTCACTAATACGGGGGGGGGGGGGTGTTACTGGCAAGATCAGCACTGGAGTTGGCGGTTTGACTCCCAACTACGACTCTACCTGCCTGGAGTTTGCATGTTCTCCCTGGGCCTGCGTGGGTTTCCTCCGGGTACTCCGGTTTTCTCCCACACTCCAAAAACATGCTGGGAGGATAATTGGCTTGTCTACATTGGCCTCAGTGTGTGTAGGTATGAATGGGAGTTAGAGACCTAAGATCACATGTGTCAAACACAAGGCCACGCCAGCACACCAGGCCCAGTGGTGTCTCCAGCTTCCATATTTAGGGGGGGCAGGAATAAAAGTAGGGGGGCCAACTATAAAATGCAATTTAAATATATACAGTATATATAGCGTACTTTAACTCTTCGTTTTATAAAGAGTCAGTTAGACGTGGTGAGTGCGGAGTGTGTACATAGGGCACGGTGAAGTGGAGCACTTTCGATTTTTTTTTTACTTACTTCACGTGGGTGAATAAGGACGGTACACACAAGATTTACTTATAAAGATTGTTATTGGACATTTAATATTTGCAATTTAATTACCGTATTTATCCCCAACCCCAACCTAGAAGGGAAATTTCAGGGGAAAAAGAAAATACTTACAGTTTGAATGCCCCTCGTCAGTGTCTTGCCCGGCGTCCATCGGCGGCCCTGTCGTCTGTGTGCGGCCTTGGTGGTGTCCTACCCGCTTCTCCCGCGCTGTTTCTGAGCCGATCCCCGCGCTGTGTTTGAACGCCGCCACCGACATATACCGAGCGCAGTACACTCGGGCACGCTCGGCTCCTCTCGCATAAAGGCTAGGAGGCGGCACAGGGCGTGACCACGAGCTCGGTATATGTCGGCGTTCAAACACAGCGCGGGAAGCGGGTATCAGCGTATATCGCGCACCCATGATTTTCCCCTGATTTTAAGGAGGAAAAAGTGTGCGTATACGCCGATAAATACGGTATATTAAATTGATTGTAAAGGTAAATTTTTTCAAAAAATAACCAACATGTTATGCTTAAATTAACTACCTCTTAAAATGTTGTGTACTTGCTCAATTGTCCTTGCGGCCCACAATATGTTGGTCACACAATTAGGGCCATGAATGTTAGGATTGTGGAGCATGTAGCCAACATTAAAGGGGTTGTAAATGTATTTTTTTTTTCGCCTTAATAGCTTCCTTTACCTTAGTGCAGTCCTCCTTCACTTACCTCATCCTTCCATTTTGCTTTTAAATGTCCTTATTTCTTCTGAAAAATCCTCACTTCCTGTTCTTCTGTCTGTAACTCCACACAGTAATGCAAGGCTTTCTCCCTGGTGTGGAGAAAGCCTATTAAGGGGGGAGGGAGCTAGCAGGAGGGTCATGACGCTATCTACTTTGGAGAAAGGAGCTGTGTGTTAGTGGGCGTCCTGACACTCCTTTTCACCCCCCCCCCTCAAGATGCCTATGAACAACGTACCAGAGGGATTCCTCCCATGTACAAGATCGTAGTGCTTAGATACCGAATGGTTAGGAAAACCTTTCCTGATATTTGCTATGTGCTCATTTAATCTAATCCTCAGTTACCTTTTGGTCCTCCCCACATACTGGAGCCCACAAGGGCATTGGAGGAGGTATACAACCCCTTTGGAGGAGCAGGTAATAAAGGGTTCCACTTTGTGGGCCTTACCAGTACTTGTAGAGGTAAATTGCACTATTTTCCGGTCCTTACACCTATTCAAAGAGCTAGTTAGGGAGATATCCAAACAAGAGATGTCGTGGATATACCGATTGAGGACTTACCTGCCTCATGGACTCAACGTTGATACTGATATCAACACTTTTATTAATAATTCTTAGGGTGGATAAGATGGTTAACTATTTTTAAATTTAATTTATTTTACATTTATTTATAATTTTTCAGGTATTCCGTGTTTGCCTGGAGTTTTTTCTTCAATGTTCTGTACAAACCCTTTAGCCAATGAGTTGGATCGGGGGTTCTGTAGTCCATATAGGTAGAGCACTTATGATATGGCCCTTGACATATCCCGGGGTGTTGGTCTTGTCTGGCTCAGCACCTGGGAGAATGCCTTGTTTGTGATCCAGCATCTGTAAGGGGCCATATATCGATCTGCGCATACGCAACAGTATATGGCATATTAAGTATCCCAAAAAAAATAAAAAATAACGGCATACTGTCAATGTAGAGAGTGAGCTGGATGTAATGTTAGAAAATCGTTTTTAGGGTGAACCCCCGCTTTAAGGGTGAAGTTTACTTTATTCATTTGTCACATTCTAGTGCCAGTACACATTGTCATTGAGCACTTTATTTGATTTATTTGATATTTATTTTTCACAATTTGAAAGCGCCGATGTGTGAATGACAAATCGTGGGACTCACATCTGAGATGCCATTCATTTCAAATCACGGTACAGGTCGATTGTCGCGTGATAATTTGCGCTGCAATTGCGGCAACCCACGTCGCTGGAAGCATGTCGCCCAAAAAAAGTTCAGGAACTACTTTTGGGCGACATGCTTCCCGCGATGCGGGTTGAAGTGCGAATTATGGCGCGACAATCGTGGCAGACCTATTCAAATGAATGGCATCTCAAATGCAAGTCCCTCAAATCACGGTACAGGTCTGCCGCAATTGTCGCGTGATAATTCGCGCTGCAACCCGCATCACGGGAAGCACGTCACGCAAAAGTAGCTCCTGAACTTTTTTTGGGCCGACATGCTTCCCGCGACGCGGGTTGCGGCAATGGCAGCGCAAATTATCATGCGACAGACCCGCACCGCGATTTGACGTGTCATTCAAGTGAATGGCACCTCAAATGCGAGTCCCACGATTTGTCATCCACACATCAGCGCTTTCAAAACGTGGGTGGATTCATGGAAAATCTGCCCACGATTCGAAACGCTGAAGTGTGAACGCAGCCATAAGCCTCATACACACGGTCAGACTTCAAACAAACTTTTCTGTGGATTTTTGTTTGAAGGGCGTTGGCCGTGAACTTGGTATGCATACACACGGCAGGACTTTTTCTGCAAACTTTCCCAAAATCACATGGTTTTTTTCAGCTCTTTTCTGCCACCCTTTGGTCAACTTCTGCTATTGTTGGTTGATTTTAATATTGGTTTTCAGCATGCATGTTTGTACTTTGGCCAAAAGTCCGATGGACTAGTGTTTATAAACATGATCTTGAGTGTCATGAAAAAATCCAGCGGAGGCTGCTCCGGGATCTGGGACGACGTCTGGTGAGTGATGGTTGTCTATTCGGGGGTCCCGGCTCTCTCCTCCATGGCTAACACGACAGATTCTAATCTCCGCATAGCCTCCCATAATGTTCAGGGCTTAAACTCTCCAATTAAACGGAGAAAAATGATGGACCACTACAAATCACTTCGCCTGGACATTGTAATGTTACAGGAGACTCATTTTCCAGTCCGATACAGCCCCACCTTTCTCCACACGTTCTTCCCCCAATTCTACTTGGCCAGCGCAATAAATAAGACCAAAGGGGTGGCAATATTATTCTCCAAGAAATGTATTTTTACTAAAATCTCTGATACTGTAGACCCTGATGGGCGGTTTTTACTAGTCAAGGGCAAGATTGGGGAACAATTGTTCTCACTGGTGTCATATTACGCACCCAACAGAGGACAGGCCAAATTTTTTAAATCTATGATTGACGCCCTTTCCCCGGAATTGGAAGGCACCGTAATTTTTGGAGGGGACTCTAACACTGCCCTTGATCAGGGATTAGATAAGACTAGACCATCTGGGTCCCAATCGATTCGCCCTACCAGGGAGAGTCTTAAAATAGCTAAACTTCTTTATGATCATGGCCTAGCTGACACTTGGAGGGAACTTAACCCCTCTAAAAGAGATTACACTCACTTTTCTCATCCACACCTCACCTATGCTCGCATAGACCATGTTTTTGTTCCATCTACCGTCCTTCCGGCTATCACTTCGGCCTCTATAAGGGACTCCGCATTGTCAGATCACTCCCTGGTACTAGTCTCTCTTCGGCTGGGATACAGGGAGGGATCTCTTACTTTCTGGAGACTGAACGAATCTTTACTCTCGGATCCGGCTAAAGTCATGGAAATAGATAAGGCCTTAAGGGAATACTTCAAAATTAATGACACAGGGGAAGTTTCTGAGGAAACGCTTTGGGCAGCTCACAAGGCTTTTATCAGGGGAAGGTTCATTCAGATTTCCACACAGGCAAAACGAGAACAAAAAGCCGAAATAGATAAATTGGAGGCTGAATATGTCTCCCTAAAGGCTTTACACAAAAGAAATCCCTCCGGTGTCTCATCGACCCAACTAGATAAAGCGAGACTGGCTCTTAACCTGGCGCTTACGACCCGGGCAGAAAAAGCTATAAGATGGAGCAAACACAAATTTCATACCCAGGCCAACAGAATAGGCCCACTCTTAGCGGCCAAACTAACCCCAAAACCCAAGCTCCTTTCCATGCCTAAAATTAGAATAGGGGGGCAACCTCCGACGACCAACCCTTCCAAGATACTGGAAGCTTTTCATGGCTTCTACTCGCGCCTATATGGCTCTCCCACTCTTCCTCCGGCTGACTTAACATCTAAATTTTTGGATGGACTTCCTATCCCTTCTCTAACAATGGCCCATAGAGAGATAATGGATGCTGAGGTCTCGGTGGAGGAGGTGAGGGGGGTGATAGAGGGTCTCCGTTCTGGCTCAGCGCCGGGGCCGGATGGTCTCTCCATTCCATATTACAAAACTTTTTCGGATATTTTATCACCACACCTGACCAGATTTTTCAATTCTAAGGCCAAAGGTGACCCTTTTGACTCCCAGATTAATACGGCTTTTATCACAGTAATTCCCAAACCAGACAAAAACCCGGAAGATGTCAGCAACTACCGTCCTATTTCCCTAATAAACAATGACCTCAAAATACTCACAAAAATCTTAGCCAATAGACTGGCAGGGATCATAGGGAAATATGTACACAAAGACCAGGTTGGTTTCATCCCAGGCAGGCAGGGCCCGGACCAAATTCGACGAGCAATTGACCTAGTGTCAATCCTACAAACTAATTGGCCAGGAGGACCCCCCCAAAAAGGATTTCTGTTGTCACTGGACCTTCATAAGGCCTTTGACTCAGTGTCCTGGTCATACATTTTCAAAGTACTAAACACATGGGGATTTGGGTCTAGGTTCATGGGTTTGCTCCGGGCCCTGTACACCTCTCCCAAAGCTCTCGTCCGGATTAAGGGTCACTACTCCGAACCTATTGCAATAGGAAGAGGAACTCGACAAGGATGCCCTTTGTCTCCGCTAATTTTTGCTATCGCTATTGAGACCCTAGCAATTGCTATAAGACTAAACCCTAATATTTTAGGAGTAAATTGTGGAGATCAAACTCACAAATGTGCCCTTTTTGCGGATGACATACTGCTTTTCTTAACCACCCCACTGTCCACACTTCCCAATTTATGCCGCACTCTCGAAGACTTCTCTAAAATTTCAGGTCTGACGGTCAACTTCTCCAAATCAAAGGCACTTAATATTTCTTTATCCCCTCCTGTAGTTCTTAATCTTAAACAATCATTTAAGTTTACTTGGAGCGACTCCTCGATTCAGTACCTGGGTATCAATTTGGCAGCCAGAACGGAGACCCTATATGATCTTAACTACCCCCCTATGTATAAAAGGCTAGAGGCTGATCTTATTGCATGGTCTAAGCTTTTTATATCCTGGTTGGGAAAAATTAACTCGATCAAGATGACGTTGTTTCCAAGGTTACTATATTTATTTCGCTCCCTACCAATTCCAATTAAGAGAAGTCACCTAAAAACTATGCAGAGTAAAGTTCTTAAATTCATCTGGGGTTCTTCAGGATATCGAGTTCCGCAGAACACACTTTTTCGTCATAGGAGTAAAGGGGGACTGGGACTCCCCGACCTCCACAATTATTATCTTTCAGCAAGATTAGCTCAATTTTCCACAATATATGCCAAACACAATATTCCTGATTGGGTGAATATCGAACAGCAAGCTGTCCCCTCTATCCCCCTAGACTACCTTTTATGGTCCCCTGTCAAGACCCGCCCTGCTATCCTATCCCCAGTACTGTCTCAGTCTTTTGTCCTATGGGATCGCCTTAGACACAACAAATGCATAACGTCCTCCGCCCATCCGTTAGCTCATATTTTCAACAACCCTGACTTCCCGCCAGGGCTACAATCCTCGGAATTTAAATGGTGGATGGACAAGGGGCTGTATCGGATTGGACAATACTTTACTTCTAGTGGCCCCATTTCCCTCAAATATTGTATACAATCCCTTCACATTCCAGACTCTGAGAGGGCCCACTTCGAACAAATATCACAATTTCTAAATAGTATCTGGAACTCTAAACCCCTACCCCCTGACTTTACTTCGTATGAATTTTGGTGCGGACAGGCCATGGAGGGGAGGGGTGGCATCTCTCTGATCTACTCGGCCCTCACCCACCCGACGTCTAAAACATCCTATATGGTTGCCTGGGAGTCCGACTTCCAATGTGACATTAACCTGGAGAACTGGCATAAAGCTGTCTTTAGATCTTTTCGGGGTATACAAGGTATCTCCTTGATGGAGGCAAGCATTAAGGTCATCACCAGATGGTACCTGACTCCGTCCAAGCTAGCCGCCATTTTCCCCGCAGCTGACCCTCTATGCTTTAGGGGATGCCAGCTCCGGGGCAACATGGCTCACATTTGGTGGGAATGTCCTAGAATACGTTCCTTTTGGAGGATCATCTTCAATATGATCTATAAGGTAACAGGGTTTCGGATTCCCAGGACACCCAATGTTGCCTTGTTGAATGCTAACATCCCTCTTCTTCCTAGATCCTCACAAAAGCTGATCCACTTCATGTTACTTGGCTCTAAGATCGCTATAGCCAAATCTTGGAAACAGCCCAGGCCGCTCATATCATTGGTCAGACAAAAAATCTCTTGGATCATGCTTCAAGAAAAATTATCCAGCATTCTTTCTAATTCGACCAAGGCTTTCCATGAAGTGTGGAATCCCTGGGCTGAATATGTTGGCATTCGTCTTAGCCCAGACCCCATTTAAATGTTGAGAAGACATTGTCTGTGAGGTTAGGCAATATTTCGATCACCCTACCCTTTTCCCTTCCTTTTTCTCTCTTCTGTTCTTTCTCACTTTACCTCTCTGTTCTATCTTTCTTGGTTATCTTTCTTTTACCAACCAGACTACACGTTAAATGTGGGGTTATAACTCTAAGTTATATATGGACGGCCCGTATTTATTTACTTTATTTTACATACGTTATGTACCTATTTTGAAGGGGTATTCCTCTCGTTACCCTTGGATATTTCTCTATGTAATTCGCATTGGTGAGAGTGATGCGAGCTGGGGGGGAGGGTCTGGGGGGATTGGGGGTCCACACTCTGGCACAGCATGATCCCTATCGGGGTGCTGGGGGAGGGGGCTCGGGATCTCATCTGGACCAGATTCCCCGTAGTCAGGGTAACTTTACCAGTAGCCTGCTTGATATTTGGGTTTTTTTTTATTCTCCAACATTTTAATGATATGCAAGCAGACATTCTTATTTATTATAGAATTAATAGAATCTATCTTTGGTAATTGTTTATAATATTATCATAATAACATGTATGTTTAGTTAGGGCATAAGTTGCTCATGATGATTATCTCATTGTTGTAACCTGACATGAATTCTCAATAAAAATTTATTGAAAGTAAAGAAAAAATCCAGCGGGTACTACATTCATTGCCATTGATAGATTCATGCCCCATTGTAAGGCGTGAGATCTCTCAAATAGAGACCTAATGGATCTATGACTTAAAACATAACGTACCCTTTGGACTTAACATTGATTAAGACGTGAATTGTTTCATTAACAGCAAATATCTCATTGTTATTCCAATTGTTTCCTGTCATTATGACTAGAATTGGTTTATTTGGTTGGTAGGGTGTCTTAATGTATCCCGCCCTCAGCTAGCATCCGTCCCGCCCGCCCATGTATCCCACCCGCAGCTAGCATCTGTCCGCCCATGTATCCCGCCCGCAGCTAGCATCCGTCCCGCCCATGTATCCCGCCCGCAGCTAGCATCCGTCCCGCCCGTGTATCCCGCCCGCAGCTAGCATCCGTCCCGCCCGCCCATGTATCCCGCACGCAGCTAGCATCCGTCTCGCCCGCAGCTAGCATCCGTCCCGCCCGCCCATGTGTCCCGCCTGCAGCTAGCATCCGTCCCGCCCGCCCATGTATCCCGCCCGCAGCTAGCATCCGTCCCGCACGCAGCTAGCATCCGTCCCGCTCGCTCGTGTACTATTCCGGCTCGCTCGTGTCTGTAGCAGAGCCCCTGCCGTGACGCCTGACCATTCCGTGATGCTGTGCACTACGATTGGCTTCTGGGACTGCCATGTCCTAGCAGCCAGTGACATCATTGGCGCGGCACCTCCTGGCTACCCGCGCGCTGTCTGTATTAAAGATCCTACTGCAACCGCGGGAGATGAATGAGAGCGGAAGTCTGCTCTAATAATAAAGGCAAGCAACACAGTACAAGTACAGTAATAAACAGATAACAAGGACACTCTGATTGGACATTCATGGGGACACTCAGATTTTTCACTGATGGGGACACTCTGATAAAACACTCTTATCAGGGTGTCCCTGTCAGTTTCTTATCAGTGTCCCTGTCAGTTTCTTATCAGAGTGTCCCCGTCAGTGTCTTATCAGAGTGTCCCCGTCAGTTTCTTATCAGAGTATCCCCGTCAGTGTCTTATCAGAGTGTCCCCGTCAGTTTCTTATCAGTGTCCCCGTCAGTGTCTTATCAGAGTGTCCCCGTCAGTGTCTTATCAGAGTGTCCCCGTCAGTGTCTTATCAGAGTGTCCCCGTCAGTGTCTTATCAGAGTGTCCCCGTCAGTGTCTTATCAGAGTGTCCCCGTCAGTGTCTTATCAGTGTGTCCCCGTCAGTTTATCAGTGTCCCCGTCAGTTTCTTATCAGCGTGTCCCCGTCAGTTTCTTATCAGCGTGTCCCTGTCAGTGTCTTATCAGAGTGCCCCCGTCAGTTTCTTATCAGCGTGTCCCCGTCAGTGTCTTATCAGAGTGTCCCCGTCAGTGTCTTAGCAGAGTGTCCCCGTCAGTGTCTTAGCAGTGTCCCCGTCAGTGTCTTAGCAGTGTCCCCGTCAGTTTCTTAGCAGAGTGTCCCCGTCAGTTTCTTAGCAGAGTGTCCCCGTCAGTTTCTTAGCAGAGTGTCCCCGTCAGTGTCTTATCAGAGTGTCCCCGTCAGTGTCTTATCAGAGTGTCCCCGTCAGTGTCTTATCAGAGTGTCCCCGTCAGTTTCTTATCAGTGTGTCCCCGTCAGTTTATCAGTGTGCACGTCAGTTTCTTATCAGCGTGTCCCCGTCAGTTTCTTATCAGAGTGTCCCCGTCAGTTTCTTATCAGCGTGTCCCCGTCAGTTTCTTATCAGTGTGTCCCCGTCAGTTTCTTATCAGCGTGTCCCCGTCAGTTTCTTATCAGCGTGTCCCCGTCAGTGTCTTATCAGAGTGTCCCCGTCAGTTTCTTATCAGCGTGTCCCCGTCAGTGTCTTATCAGAGTGTCCCCGTCAGTGTCTTAGCAGAGTGTCCCCGTCAGTGTCTTAGCAGAGTGTCCCCGTCAGTTTCTTAGCAGAGTGTCCCCGTCAGTTTCTTAGCAGAGTGTCCCCGTCAGTGTCTTATCAGAGTGTCCCCGTCAGTGTCTTATCAGAGTGTCCCCGTCAGTGTCTTAGCAGAGTGTCCCCGTCAGTGTCTTAGCAGAGTGTCCCCGTCAGTTTCTTAGCAGTGTCCCCGTCAGTTTCTTAGCAGAGTGTCCCCGTCAGTGTCTTAGCAGAGTGTCCCCGTCAGTTTCTTAGCAGAGTGTCCCCGTCAGTGTCTTATCAGTGTCCCCGGCAGTGTCTTATCAGAGTGTCCCTGTCAGTGTCTTATCAGAGTGTCCCCGGCAGTGTCTTATCAGCGTGTCCCCGTCAGTTTCTTATCAGCGTGTCCCCGTCAGTTTCTTATCAGCGTGTCCCCGTCAGTTTCTTATCAGCGTGTCCCCGTCAGTTTCTTATCAGCGTGTCCCCGTCAGTGTCTTATCAGAGTGTCCCCGTCAGTGTCTTAGCAGAGTGTCCCCGTCAGTGTCTTAGCAGAGTGTCCCCGTCAGTGTCTTAGCAGAGTGTCCCCGTCAGTTTCTTAGCAGTGTCCCCGTCAGTTTCTTAGCAGAGTGTCCCCGTCAGTTTCTTAGCAGAGTGTCCCCGTCAGTTTCTTAGCAGAGTGTCCCCGTCAGTGTCTTAGCAGAGTGTCCCCGTCAGTTTCTTAGCAGAGTGTCCCCGTCAATGTCTTAGCAGAGTGTCCCCGTCAGTGTCTTATCAGTGTTCCCGTCAGTTTCTTAGCAGAGTGTCCCCGTCAGTTTCTTAGCAGAGTGTCCCCGTCAGTGTCTTATCAGAGTGTCCCCGTCAGTGGTTTACTGTTTGTCTTTGAAATAAATATTTCAATTAATGTAATTTTATTGGTAACTATTTTTATTTTTGAAATGTACAGTACTAGTAGCTGCTGCATTTCCCACCCTAGGCTTATTCTCGAGTCAAGACGTTTTCCCAGTTTTTTGTGGTAAAATTAGGTGCTTCGGCTTATATTCGAGTATATACGGTAATTAATCTTTGGTGTTTCGTTTTTTACAGTGAGGGGGGGGGGGTATTCGATCCCCTGCTGATTTTGTACGTTTGCCCACTGACAAAGAAACGATCAGTCTATAATTTTATTGGTCGGTTTATTATAACAGTGAGAGACAAAATAAGAAAAATATCCAGAAAAACACATTTCAAAAAAAGTTATAAACTGATTTGCATTTTGAACGAGTGAAATAAGTATTTGATCCCCAATCAATCAGCAAGATTTCTGGCTCCCAGGTGTCTTCTATACAGGTAACGAGCTGAGATTAGGAGAACTCTCTTATAGGGAGTGCTCCTAATCTCAGCTTGTTACCTGTATATAAAAGACACCTGTCCACAGAACCAACCAATCAGATTCCAATCTCTCCACCATGACCAAAGATCTGTCCAAGGATGTCGGGGGGAAGATTGTAGACCTACACAAGGCTGGAAGGGGCTACAAGACCATCGCCAAGCAGCTTGGTGAGAGGAGACAACAGTTGGTTTAGATTATTTCACAAATGGAAGAAACACAAGATAACGGTCACTCTCCTCAGTCTGGGGCTCCACACAAGATCTCCCCTCGTGGAGGTCCAATGATCAGGAGAACGGTGAGGAATCTCTCACCGTTTAAACCAGTGATCCTCAAACTACGACCCTCCAGCTGTTGTAGAACTACACATCCCACGAGGCATTGCAAAACTCTGACATTCACAGACATAACTGAGCATGATGGGAATTGTAGTTCCTGAACAACTGGAGGGCCGTAGTTTGGAGATCCATGGTTTAAACCATGTCTAAGAATGTCAGAGTTTTGCAATGCCTCATGGGACGTGCAGTTCTGCAACAGCTGGAGGGCCATAGATTGGAGCTCCCTGGTTGTCAGTGGGATGAATAGTGCCTTGTATCAGCGGGGGGGAAATTTGGGTCTCAAGGACCTGAAAAAAGCAAGCAAAGGGCCACAGTTTGGAAACCCCTGTGATAGACCAACACAAAGTGGCACATAATTGTGAAGTGGAAGGAAAATGATAAATGGTTTTCAATGATGTGACACTTTGTGTTGGTCTATCAAATAAAATCCCAATAAAATACATTTATATTTTGGTGGTAACATGAGAAAATGTGGGAAATTTCAAGAGGGTATGAATACTTTTTCAAAGCACTGTCTCTGTGTTTCCATCCTCAAACCCCTGTCCTCCATACCCCAAACCCTTTGTTCCTCCTACCCCAGTTTCTCTATCCTCCAGTCCTCCTTTCCCCAGACCCCTGGTCCCTCCCTCCTCCTCCTCCCCAGACCCCTGGTCCCTCCCTCCTCCTTCACCCAGACCCCTCCCTCCTCCTTTCCCCAGACCCCTGGTCCCTCCCTCCTCCTTTCCCCAGACCCCTGGTCCCTCTCTCCCGACCCAACTCTCCTCCCTTTCCCGACCCCTGCCCCCCCTCTCCTCCCTTTCCCCAGACACCCGTCCCCCTCTCCTCCCTTTCCCCAGACACCCGTCCCCCTCTCCGCCCTTTCCCCAGACACCCGTCCCCCTCTCCGCCCTTTCCCCAGACACACGTCCCCCTCTCCTCCCTTTCCCCAGACACCCGTCCCCCTCTCCGCCCTTTCCCCAGACACCCGTCCCCCTCTCCGCCCTTTCCCCAGACACCCGTCCCCCTCTCCGCCCTTTCCCCAGACACCCGTCCCCCTCTCCGCCCTTTCCCCAGACACCCGTCCCCCTCTCCGCCCTTTCCCCAGACACCCGTCCCCCTCTCCGCCCTTTCCCCAGACACCCGTCCCCCTCTCCGCCCTTTCCCCAGACACCCGTCCCCCTCTCCGCCCTTTCCCCAGACACCCGTCCCCCTCTCCTCCCTTTCCCCAGACACCCGTCCCCCTCTCCTCCCTTTCCCCAGACACCCGTCCCCCTCTCCTCCCTTTCCCCAGACACCCGTCCCTCTCTCCTACCTTTCCCCAGACCCCTGGTCCCTCCGTCCTCCTTTCCCCAGACCCCTGGTCCCTCTGTCCTCCTTTCCCCAGACCCCTGGTCCCTCCGTCCTCCTTTCCCCAGACCCCTGGTCCCTCCTTCCCCCAGACCCCTCCGTCCTCCTTTCCCCAGTCCCTCTCTCCTCCCTTTCCCGACCCCTGGCTCCCCTCTCCTCCTCTACCCAGACACCTGGTCCCTCTCTCCTCCAGACTCTAGAAATCTCAAGCCTCTTGCCTCAGAGCCATGTGGAGCAGCAGGATTGACATGCTAAGCACATAGTTCTGTATGATCTTCCCTTGGAAAGGAGGGATATCTGCAGCCTTCAGGAATGACATGAGACTGGACGTTGCCAGGGCCAGGCTGCCCAGCACCCCATAACGGTTCCCAGTGAACACCGAGATCATCAGAATTGCCAGGGTTGCTCCGGCTCTGGTGAAATAAGGGGCCACCATTTGGCTTTCTTGAGTCAGGTACCCGTAGGCCATGGTGAGAAGCAGCGCAGAGCCCAAGACCAGGTTGGCCGTCAATTGATCTCCATTCAGCCAGAAGAAGGAGAAGACCAAGAAAGGCAGACCGAGAACACTGGCAATCCAATAGCTGGAGCAGCGGAGAGAGTCGGGGTCTTCTTTCCATAGAAGGTCACACCCTATGGTGATGGCAGAAGCCGTGGCGTGGAGCAAGAATCCGGCCGCCGCCCCTCTGTGTACCTGAAATACAAGAGAAGCTCAGAGTGGGGAAAACCAACAGGACATGTATGTAAGGAAGAGCACCCCTCCCCCATCCCCTCCCCCACCATAACGGTTCTGCTCCTCACCTGCAGAGTGCGCAAAGCTGAGTAGAGGCAAACGCCACTGAGACACAGATATGAGGCCACCACCCCCGACTCCGGGACCCTCATCACCAGGGAGGAGAGGAGAGGAGAGCCACTGCTAGAGAGAGAGAGAAGAGACATCATAAAGAGATCGTGTATGGGGGACCCCCAAACTTATCACCTCCGGAACCCCCCATTACACATCTGTATCACACCCCACCGTCCTCCTCTCCGCCCGCAACACCCCGCCGTCCTCCTCTCCGCCCGCAACACCCCGCCGTCCTCCTCTCCGCCCGCCAACACCCCGCCGTCCTCCTCTCCGCCCCCAACACCCCCGCCGCCCTCCAACACGCCCGCAACACCCCGCCGTCCTCCTCTCCGCCCGCCAACACCCCGCCGTCCTCCTCTCCGCCCGCCAACACCCCGCCGTCCTCCTCTCCGCCCGCCAACACCCCGCCGTCCTCCTCTCCGCCCGCCAACACCCCCGCCGCCCTCCAACACGCCCGCAACACCCCACCGTCCTCCTCTCCGCCCGCAACACCCCGCCGTCCTCCTCTCCGCCCGCAACACCCCGCCGTCCTCCGCCCGCAACACCCCGCCGTCCTCCGCCCGCAACACCCCGCCGTCCTCCGCCCGCAACACCCCGCCGTCCTCAACACCCCGCCGTCCTCCGCCCGCAACACCCCGCCGTCCTCCTCTCCGCCCGCAACACCCCGCCGTCCTCCTCTCCGCCCGCAACACCCCGCCGTCCTCCTCTCCGCCCGCCAACACCCCGCCGTCCTCCTCTCCGCCCGCCAACACCCCGCCGTCCTCCTCTCCGCCCGCCAACACCCCGCCGTCCTCCTCTCCGCCCGCCAACACCCCGCCGTCCTCCTCTCCGCCTGCCAACACCCCCGCCGTCCTCCTCTCCTCCCGCAACACCCCCGCCGTCCTCCTCCTCTCCGCCCGCAACACCCCGCCGTCCTCCTCCTCTCCGCCCGCAACACCCCGCCGTCCTCCTCTCCGCCCGCAACACCCCGCCGTCCTCCTCCTCTCCGCCCGCAACACCCCGCCGTCCTCCTCCTCTCCGCCCGCAACACCCCGCCGTCCTCCTCCTCTCCGCCCGCAACACCCCGCCGTCCTCCTCCTCTCCGCCCGCAACACCCCGCCGTCCTCCTCTCCGCCCGCAACACCCCGCCGTCCTCCTCTCCGCCCGCAACACCCCGCCGTCCTCCTCTCCGCCCGCAACACCCCGCCGTCCTCCTCTCCGCCCGCAACACCCCGCCGTCCTCCTCTCCGCCCGCAACACCCCGCCGTCCTCCTCTCCGCCCGCAACACCCCGCCGTCCTCCTCCTCTCCGCAACACCCCACCGTCCTCCTCTCCGCCCGCAACACACCGCCGTCCTCCTCTCTGCCCGCAACACACCGCCACCCTCAACACCCCGCCGCCCTCAACACCCCCGCTGTCCTCCTCTTCGCCCGCCAACACGCCCACCATCGTCCTCTCCCCCACCAACACCCCGTCGCCCTCCTCTCCGCCCGCAAACACGCCCGCAACACCCCCGCCGTCCTCCTCTCCCCCATCAACACCCCTGCCAGCCTTCTCTCTCCCCACCAACATCCCGCCTTCCTCCTACCTGCCCCACAACACCCCCACCGTCCTCCTCGCCACCCTCAACTCGCCCGCCGTCCTCCTCGCCACCCTCAACTCGCCCGCCGTCCTCCTCCCAACCATCAACAACCCCCGCCGTCCTCCTCTCCACCCTTGCAGCCCTCCTCTCCACCCTCAACTTCCCCACTATCCTCCTCTCCGCCCTCAACACCCCCCGCCGCCCTCCTCAACACCCCCGCTATCCTCCTCAACACCCTCTCCACCCTCAACACCCCCGCCGTCCTCCTCGCCACCCTTGCCATCCTCGCCACCCTCAACACCCCCGCTGTCCTCCTCTTCGCCCGCCAACACGCCCACCGTCCTCCTCTCCCCCACCAACACCCCGTCGTCCTCCTCTCCGCCCGCAAACACGCCCGCAACACCCCCACCGTCCTCCTCTCCCCCACCAACACCCCTGCCAGCCTTCTCTCCCCCCACCAACATCCCGCCTTCCTCCTACCTGCCCCACAACACCCCACCATCCTCCTCTCCACCCTGCATCCTCCTCTTTCCCACCGTCCTCCTCGCCACCCTCAACTCGCCCGCCGTCCTCCTCGCCACCCTCAACTCGCCCGCCGTCCTCCTCCCAACCCTCAACACCCCCCGCCGTCCTCCTCTCCACCCTTGCAGCCCTCCTCGCCGTCCTCTCCACCCTCAACTTCCCCACTATCCTCCTCTTCGCCCTCAACACCCCCCGCCGTCGTCCTCAACACCCCCCCGCCCTCCTCAACACCCCCGCTATCCTCCTCAACACCCTCTCTCCACCCCCGGCGTCCTCCTCGCCACCCCCGCCGTCCTCCTCGCCACCCCCGATATCCCCGCTGTCCTCCTCTCCGCCCCCCTTAACGCCCCCGCCACCCTCAACACCCCCCCCCCCCGTCGTCCTCCTCAACACCCCCCCCGCCGTCCTCCTCCTCACCCCCCCCCCCCCGCCGTCCTCCTCCTCCTCCTCAACACCCCCCCCGCCGTCCTCCTCAACACCCCCCCCGCCGTCCTCCTCCTCCTCCTCAACACCCCCCCCCGCCGTCCTCCTCCTCCTCAACACCCCCCCCCGCCGTCCTCCTCCTCCTCCTCCTCAACACCCCCCCCCCGCCGTCCTCCTCCTCCTCCTCAACACCCCCCCCGCCGTCCTCCTCGCCACCCCCGCCGTCCTCCTCGCCACCCCCACCGTCCTCCTCGCTACTCCTGCCGTCATCCTCGCCACCCCCGCTGTCCTCCTCTCTCCGCCCTCAACACCCCCCTCTCCACCCCCCGTCGTCCTCCTCTCCGCCCGCAACACCCCCCGCCGTCCTCCTAAACACCCCCCGGCCGTCCTCCTCCTCAACACCCCCCCCGCCGCCCTCCTCTCTGCCCCCAACACCCCCCGCCGCCCTCCTCTCTGCCCCCAACACCCCCCGCCGTCCTCCTCTCCGCCCCCAACACCCCCCGCCGCCCTCCTCTCTGCCCCCAACACCCCCCGCCGTCCTCCTCTCCGCCCCCAACCCCCCCCGCCGTCCTCCTCTCCGCCCCCAACACCCCCCGCCGTCCTCCTCTCCGCCCCCAACACCCCCCGCCGTCCTCCTCTCCGCCCCCAACACCCCCCGCCGTCCTCCTCTCCGCCCCCAACACCCCCCCGCCGTCCTCCTCCTCCTCCCCCAACACCCCCCCGCCGTCCTCCTCCTCCTCAACACCCCCCCGCCGTCCTCCTCCTCCTCAACACCCCCCGCCGTCCTCCTCCTCAACACCCCCCCCCCGCCGTCCTCCTCCTCAACACCCCCCCCGCCGTCCTCCTCTCCGCCCACAACACCCCCCGTCGTTCTCCTCTTCGCCCGCAACACCCCCCGCCGTCCTCCTAACCCCCCCCCCCGCCGTCCTCCTCCTCAACACCCCCCCGCCGTCCTCCTCTCCGCCCGCAACACCCCCCGCCGTCCTCCTAAACCCCCCCCCCGCCGTCCTCCTCCTCAACACCCCCCCGCCGTCCTCCTCTCCGCCCGCAACACCCCCCGCCGTCCTCCTAAACACCCCCCCCGCCGTCCTCCTCCTCAACACCCCCCCGCCGTCCTCCTCTCCGCCCGCAACACCCCCCGCCGTCCTCCTCCTCAACACCCCCCCCGCCGTCCTCCTCCTCAACACCCCCCCGCCGTCCTCCTCTCCGCCCGCAACACCCCCCGCCGCCCTCCTCTCTGCCCCCAACACCCCCCGCCGCCCTCCTCTCTGCCCCCAACACCCCCCGCCGCCCTCCTCTCCGCCCCCAACCCCCCCCCCCCGCCCTCCTCTCCGCCCCCAACGTCCTTATCCCCCCAAGTACTATATACCTCCCCCCAAGTGTTCTTATCACTGCCCTGCACCATCCCCCATCACACCTTTACACCCACAACGCACCTCTTTATCCTCCACAACACCCCACCATCGTCTCCTCCAACCAGATCACCTCCCCGTCCTCATCCATGTCTCCGGTCACTTTGAATCTCCCGCTCCTCGGCTCTCCCCGGATGATCGTCCCGTCTCTCCCCGCCCTTCCTCCTCCGATATGGGGATCGCACGCCTCGCCGATCTGCTCCGGGATGAGACCCCAGAAGCAATCCAATCCCCTCCCCCCGAACACTACCGAGGTGAGTGACGTCACCTTACAAACGTCCTGGACAACTGGAGGGGCGGAACCGAACTGAGAGATCGTGGCGTGGCTCTCCGTCTTCGGAGCCCGGACACTTCCGGGTGGGACACACAATGACTTCCTGTGTACATAATGGAGGGGAGAAAGAGGACCTGTCACCGCTGATTATAGTCCCAATATCTCCCCCTACAGGAATAAAATGTGATCACCAGAGGAGTGATAGTGTCATCATTGTCCTCCTCACCACACAGCCCCCACCTCCCCAACATTATGTCTGAGACACCCCCTTCCTAATAGTTCAAATGGCCCATGCACCCCCAATATTCTGCCAGTCCAGCACCCCAATTCCCATCCCCCCCCCCCCAAAGGTCCTGTCACCCCCTTTATAATTATTGTTCCTATAACACCCCAATGTTGTCCCCCAAGTGGCCCTGCACCTTGTAATGTTCTCCCAGCCCCCCAACCCTCCCCCATGGCCTAGTACCTTTCCTACACCCCGTTTTTCCACCTGTCAAGTGGCCCTGATACCGCAGTACCCCACAATCCTTATTGGCCCTGTAACACCCCAGGACCCCCCCAAGTGTGTCTGTCACCCTCAAGAACTCCCCCACCCCATTTAGCCCGTACTCCAGCACCCCCCTCTATATTTATTGTCCCTTTAACACCCCAATACTGTCCATGTCACTCTCTATATCTCTTGCTTCACTCCACTACCCCCCCCCCCTTTTTATCCACCAGCACCCCAGTACCTTCTCTACACCCCATTTCTACAAGTGGTCCTATCACCCTCTAAGGCCTCGTACACACGACTGAACATGTCCGCTGAAACTGGTCCGCGGACCAGTTTCCGCGGACATGTTCGGTCGTCTGTACCGTTTTCCAGCGGACATTTGTCCAGCCGGCCGTTTTCCGGCGGACAAAAATTTCTTCGCATGCTAAGAAACTTGTCCGCTGGAACGATGTCCGCCGGACATGTCCGATGGTCAGTATGACCGATCGGACATGTCCGCTGGCCCGAGAACCCGCGCATGACGTGGAAGTGATTCGACGCATGCGTGGAAGCATTTAACTTCCGGGTTCGCGCATGTCGCCGCGTCATCGTCGCCTTCAAGTCGTCGTCACGTCACCGCGTATTCTGTCCGCGCGGATTTTGGTTTGATGGTGTGTACAACCATCAGACCAAAATCTCCGAGCGGACATGTCCGATGAAAACGGTCCGTGGACCGTTTTCATCGGACAGATCCGGTCGTGTGTACGAGGCCTAACACCATGGAGTGTCCTCCCAGTACTGCACCTCCCAAGTGGCCCTGGCACCCTGTAGTACCTTCCCTACACCCCAGTGTCACCCACAAGTGTCACCGTACTGCACCCCGTAATGTTCTCCTGGGACCCCTCCTCCAATGGCCCTGTTACCTCCTAGTACCCTTCCTACACCCCATTTTTCCACCTGCCAAGTGGCCCTGATACCCCAGAACCCCGCAATCCTTATTGGCCCTGTAACACCCCAGGACCCCCCCCAAGTGTGTCTGTCACCCTCAACTACCCCTCCACTCCAGTATATACCCCCCATATTTTATGTCCCTATAACACCCCAATATTGTTCCCCAAGTGTCCCTGTCGCCCACTCTTACTCTGCCGTCACCCCACTACCCCCTAATTTGGCCCTGTGAACCCTCCCACACCCCAATATGCCCCAATTCAAGTGTCCCTGTCATTAGGGTGACCACATTTCCAAACTACCATTCAGAAACACCCTCCCTTCCCAAAAATCAGCTTGTGCTGTAACGAATCACAGCACAGTGATTGGACACAAGAGGCGGGATTTATGATTTCTCCAATCACAAGCAGGGGGCGGGGATTGTGCTCCTCCAGACATTCCCGGCCAGGACAAGTACTGTCAGTGAGTAAAGCGGTGATGTGGCGGCCTTTTTTAGGGGAATCAGATTGGCCCGGGGGGTGGCTGTGTCGGTTTCATTCCGGGACACTGTATTGTCCTGGAATGAAGGTGCCCGGGACATACCTGCAAAATACGGGACTGTCCCGGGCAATCTGGGACATGTGGTCACCCTACCTGTCAACCTCTAACACCCCCAGTACCCTCTCTACACTCCAGTATTCCCCTTTCCACAAGTCCTGTCACCCTCTAACACCATGTAGTGTCCTCCCAGCACCCCATTACTGCACTTCCCAAGTGGCCCTGGCACCCTGTAGTACCCTCCCTACACCCCAATGTCCCCCACAATTGTCACTGTCCTGCACCCCACCACACATACCCCAAAGTGGCCCTGCTACCCTCTAATACCCTTCCTACACCCCAGTGTTTCACCTGTCAAGTGGTTTTGACACCCCAGTACCCCAGCCCCGTAACACTTCAGAACCCCCCCCCCCCCCCAAGTGTGCCTTCACTATCCCCCCAATTTGGCCTTGTCATCCTCCAGCACCCCCTAGAACCCTCCCACACCCCATTATGCCCCCATTCAAGTGTCCCTGTCACCCTCTAGCACCCCAGTACCCTTTCTACACCCCAATATTTCCCTTTCTACAAGTCCTGTCACCCTCTAACACCATGTAGTGTCAGTACCCCATTACTGCACCTCCTAAGTGGCCCTGGAACCCTGTAGTACCCTCCCTACACCCCAATGTCCCCCACAATTGTCACCGTCCTGCACCCTGTAATGTTCTCCCACCACACATTCCCCCAAGTGGCCCTGCTACCCTCTGATACCCTTCCTACACCCCAGTGTTCCACCTGTCAAGTGGCACTCACACCCCGGTACCCCAGACCTTTAACACTTCAGTACCCCCCCCCCCCCCCAAGTGTGCCTGTCACCCTCTATAACTCTCCCTCCACCCTAGTATCCCAATCTATAAGTCTCCCTCCGCCTCTTCTATCATGCTCATAGTCTCTGACCATCTCTTGTATCATGTCCACATTCTCTGACTGTCTCTTGTATCATGCTCATAGTCTCTGACCATTTCTTGTATCATGTTCACAGTCTCTAACCATCTCTTGTATTGTGTCTACAGTCTTTACCCATTTCTTGTATAATGCTCATAGTCTCTGACTATCTCTTCTATCATGTCCACAGTCTCTGACACTCTCCTGTATTGTGTCTACAGTCTCTGACCGTCTCTTGTATCATGTCCATAGTCTCTGACGATTTCTTGTATCATGCTCAGTCTCTGACCATCTCTTATATCTTGCTCATAGTCTCTGACCGTCTCATGTATGTTGTCTACAGTCTCTGGGCGTCTCTTCTATCATGCTCAGTCTCTGACCGTCTCTTCTATCATGCTCATAGTCTCTGACCATCTCTTGTATCATGTCCTCAGTCTCTGACCATCTCTTGTATCATGTCCTCAGTCTCTGACCATCTCTTGTATCATGTCCTCAGTCTCTGACCATCTCTTGTATCATGTGCTCAGTCTCTGACCATCTCTTGTATCATGTGCTCAGTCTCTGACCATCTCTTGTATCATGTGCTCAGTCTCTGACTATCTCTTGTATCATGCTCATAGTCTCTCACCATCTTTTGTATCATGTCCTTGGTCTCTGACCATCTCTTGTATCATGTCCACAGTCTCTGACCCTCTCCTATATTGTGTCTACAGTCTCTGACCATCTCTTCTATCATGCTCATATAGCTGGATTCAGAGAGACTGGCTTAATGTTGAGGCGGCGTAGCGTATCCCATATACGCTACGCCGTCGTAAGTCAGAGAGTCAAGTGCTGTATTCACAAAGCACTTGCCTCCTAAGGTACGGCGGCGTATCGTAAATGGGCCAGCCTAAGCGCGCCTAATTCAAATGTGGAACAGGGGGGCGTGTTTTATGTTAATGACTGGTGACCCGACGTGATTGACGTTTTTGCGCCGTCCGTGAAAGAATCCCAGTGCGCATGCGTCGGATAGAATGCCTAAGATACGTCGAACACTGCCTATGACGTGACGTAACTTACGCACAGCCCTTTTCGCGTATGACTTACGCAAACAACGTAAAAAGATAGGCCTGTTCCGACGTCCATACCTTGCATGGGCTGCGCCATCTAGGGAGCAGCTTTATCTTTACGCCGGTGTATCTCTTACGTAAACGGCGTAACTAATTGCGACGGGCGCACGTACGTTCGTGAATCGGCGTATCTTGCTCATTTGCATATTCTACGCTGAAATCGACGGAAGCGCCACCTATCGGCCAGCGTAAATATGCACCCTAAGATACGACGGCGTAGGAGACTTACTCCACTCGTATCTTAGCCTAATTTAAGCGTATCTGGTTTCCAGAATACGCTTAAATTTACGACGGCGTAGATTCAGAGTTACGACGGCGTATCTACTGATACGCCGGCGTAACTGTCTCTGAATCCAGCTATTAGACTCTGACAGTCTCTTGTATCATGCTCATAGTCTCTGGCAGTCTCTTGTATCATGCTCATAGTCTCTGGCAGTCTCTTGTATCATGCTCATAGTCTCTGTCAGTCTCTTGTATCATGCTTATAGTCTCTGGCAGTCTCTTGTATCATGCTCATAGTCTCTGGCAGTCTCTTGTATCATGCTCATAGTCTCTGGCAGTCTCTTGTATCGTGCTCATAGTCTCTGGCAGTCTCTTCTATCATGCTCATAGTCTCTGGCAGTCTCTTGTATCATGCTCATAGTCTCTGGCAGTCTCTTCTATCATGCTCATAGTCTCTGGCAGTCTCTTGTCTCATGCTCATAGTCTCTGGCAGTCTCCTGTATCATGCTCATAGTCTCTGGCAGTCTCTTGTATCAATAAGAGATCGTCCTTTGGTGACGTTGGTGGGCATACAAGGCCACTATATCAGGAAATTTGGCCACCACTGATATTCTTGGCATCAAAGAGCAGAAATCTGTACAGAAGATTAGGAATCCAGTGAGATCAGATAAAAGGGATGTAGTTCCGGGTATGTGAGTCCATGGAGAGTGTAGGAGATCCGGGGAGATCAGTGATGTTTTGCTGTGATTGTCTCTTCCAGGGAAGATCCTCGCGGTGGACGCCTCCATTTTTATCTGTCAGTTCCAGTCAGCGATGCCGGCGATTTCCAACCGGCACGGCGATAAAATCAGGTCAGTGCGTACCGGAGAGGACAGACACCATTCTCACACCTCTTGTATCACAACTGCTGTTATGGCCCCCAACCAATCACATTCACTAGAGCCCAAATCTGACCTCCGGCCTTCTCTTCCCTTGTGCACAACTGTACCGACTCCCCTCCTGGACTGAAACGGCTTCCTCAGATTTTACCGCACGCTGCAAGCTTCTCACAATGTGCATTAGAAGCTGCTAGACATCAGCTAGTGCCGACATGTGGAAGACGCCCAGCATAATAAGCCCTTTCCTTCCCATCTTGACTGTCTCTGGCCCGCCCCTTTCATTCATTGGATGTAATTTCTTCAGTCCTTGGAGGCTCAGTGTCACATGTGGGTGGTCTGCATGCAAATGATGCATGCCTAAGAGCCCTGACTCCTCCAAGCTGACACCCACCCATCAGGGCGTTTTCATAATTGCATAACTCCTCCCACGGCTTGTATCGAGACTGAGGACTCTGGAGCCACGGCCCTGCATATTCACGTACAACGTAAACTACATAAAATATGTCGGCTTGTGTTCCCTGGTGCAGCCCTTTGCATGGATGCTGCTGAGTTACACCTCCTTTATGGGGCATAACTTTACACGTACGTACAACTTACGCGCACCAGTCGTAGCCTGCGTCGGGCACAAGTACGATTGTGAATCGGCGTATCTCCCTCATTTGCATATGTGAATAGAAAATCAATGGGAGCGCCAAATACGTCCAGCGTAAATATGAGCCCACTCTACGCCGGCGTAGGCAAGTTACGTCGGTCGGATGAAGCCTATTTTCAGGTGTATCTTAGTTTCTGAGTCCGGCGCACATTTGCACTTACGCGGCGTATCTCGAGATACGTCAGTGCAAGTGCTTTGTGAATCCGGGCCTATATATATATAATTATTATTTTATTTTTTCAGGCACCCTAGAGAATATAATGGCGGTCGTTGTAATACTTTATGTCACACCGTATTTGCGCAGTTGTCTTACAAGCGCAATTAAAAAAAAAATACACTATTTTAAATACAAAAATAAAACAACAGAAAAGTTAGCCCAATTTTTTTCTATATTGTGAAAGATGATGTTACGCCGACTAAATTGATACCCAACATGTCACGCTTCAAAATTGCGCCCGGCTCGTGGAATAGCGTCAAACTTTGGCACCTAAAAATCTCCATAGGCGACATTTAAACATTTCTACAGGTTACCAGTTTTGAGTTATAGAGGAGGTCTAGGGCTAGAATTATTGCCCTTATTGTAAAGATCACGCGATACCGCACATGTGTGATTTAAACACCGTTTTCATATGCGAGCGTGACTTGCGTATGTGCTCACTTCTGCGCGCGAGCTCTGCAGGACGGGGCGCCATAAACTTTTTTTTTTCTTATTTATTTTCCTTTTATTTTTACACTGTCCTTTAAAAAAAATAAAAAAAATTGGGTCACTTTTATTCCTATTACAAGGAATGTAAAAATCCCTTGTTCTAGAAAAAAAGCATGACAGGTCCTCTTAAATATGAGATTTGGGGTCAAAAAGACCTCGGATCTCATATTTACACTATAATGAAATATAAAAATAAATAAATTAAATGTCATTTAAAAAAGAAAAAAAATGTCCCCTTTAACCGGTTAAGCCCCGGACCATTATGCAGCTAAAGGACCAGGCCCCTTTTTGCGATTCGGCACTGCGTCGCTTTCACTGACAATTGCGCGGTCGTGCGACGTGGCTCCCAAACAAAATTGGCGTCCTTTTTTTCCCACAAATAGAGCTTTCTTTTGGTGGTATTTGATCACCTCTGCGGTTTTTATTTTTTGCGCTATAAACAAAAATAGAGCGACAATTTTGAAACGTAACTTAACATTTTGCTATAATAAATATCCCCAAAAGCCCCTTTCAGGATGCCGGGCGCATGAATTCCTATGGCGGCGGTGGGCGGGGTGTGTTTTTTGAAGCACTGATTGGAGCCAAAGGCTCTAATAGGCTTTGTGTCCGGAGCCCACCCAGGTGTGTTGCAACAGCGAATGAATATTCACTGTTGCAATATTGATCCTCCTCCTGGCCAATGGAGAAGCGGGTCTGATACCCGTCACTCTTGGTTTGGCTGAAAGGACAGACTATCCTATTGGACACCTAGGAGAAGAAGGGAGGGGCCGCACAGAAGACACAGGAGCCTGTCCGCCGTCCATAGAAGCCCGCTGCTGCCTGCCAGAGCCCACAACCAGCCAAAGCCCACTGCTGCCTGCCAGAGCCTGCAACCCACCAAAGCCCACTGCTGCCTGCCAGAGCCTGCAACCAGCCAAAGCCCACTGCTGCCTGCCAGAGCCTGCAACCAGCCAAAGCCCACTGTTGCCTGCCAGAGTCTGCAACCCACCAAAGTCCACTGCTGCCTGCCAGAGCCTGCACCCAGCCAAAGCCCACTGCTGCCTGCCAGAGCCTGCAACCAGCCAAAGCCCACTGTTGCCTGCCAGAGCCCGCAACCCACCAAAGCCCACTGCTGCCTGCCAGAGCCCGCAACCCACCAAAGCCCACTGCTGCCTGCCAGAGCCTGCAACCCGCCAAAGCCCACTGCTGCCTGCCAGAGCCTGCAACGCGCCAAAGTCCAGTGCTGCCTGCCAGAGCCTGCAACCGGCCAAAGCCCACTGCTGCCTGCCAGAGCCTGCAACCCGCCAAAGCCCACTGCTGCCTGCCAGAGCCTGCAACCCGCCAAAGCCCACTGCTGCCTGCCAGAGCCTGCAACCCGCCAAAGCCCACTGCTGCCTGCTGGAGCCTGCAACCAGCCAAAGCCCACTGCTGCCTGCCAGAGTCTGCAACCCACCAAAGCCCACTGCTGCCTGCTGGAGCCTGCAACCCGCCAAAGCCCACTGTTGCCTGCCAGAGTCTGCAACCCACCAAAGTCCACTGCTGCCTGCCAGAGCCTGCACCCAGCCAAAGCCCACTGCTGCCTGCCAGAGCCTGCAACGCGCCAAAGCCCACTGCTGCCTGCCAGAGCCCGCAACCCACCAAAGCCCACTGCTGCCTGCCAGAGCCCGCAACCCACCAAAGCCCACTGCTGCCTGCCAGAGCCTGCAACCCGCCAAAGCCCACTGCTGCCTGCCAGAGCCTGCAACGCGCCAAAGTCCAGTGCTGCCTGCCAGAGCCTGCAACCGGCCAAAGCCCACTGCTGCCTGCCAGAGCCTGCAACCCGCCAAAGCCCACTGCTGCCTGCCAGAGCCTGCAACCCGCCAAAGCCCACTGCTGCCTGCCAGAGCCTGCAACCCGCCAAAGCCCACTGCTGCCTGCTGGAGCCTGCAACCAGCCAAAGCCCACTGCTGCCTGCTGGAGCCTGCAACCAGCCAAAGCCCACTGCTGCCTGCTGGAGCCTGCAACCTGCGGATCCTGTCGGAGCCTTCAACCCGTTGCTGCCCACCAAAGTCTGCCGCTGTCTGCCGGAGCCTGCATCCTGCCCCCTGGGGCCTGCTCGGCTAACACCGGCTGCCACTGAAGCCCACCTTACATATCCAAGCCTAGTACATATATAATAAACGATGTTTAACCGTTTGTCCCCGATTGAACGTCATGTGACATCCTTTAGTTGGTTATACCAAGATCATCATCCTGGTGTCAACATTTTCAGCTGACGATGGGCTTTTATGTAGCAGTGATTCAAGTGGCTATACAGCCACCCGATCACTTCTGCAGGCAGATGAAGGGAGTCCTCCTGCCGCCGCCTTTCCTGGGCTCCCAACCGTCCCATCAGGGCCCCCGGGACGCCCATGACCAGCGGCAGTGGCGGTTCGTCCATAGAGGGCGCTGGAGCGCTGCCCCCTCTGGCTCTCACCCCCACTGAGTGAAATAACATAGATTCATGCATTGCACGAATCTATGTTATTTTCGCCGCTGCCGCTGTTATTCAGATGGTCGGCGCTCAATGTCCGGCCATCTGAATAACGCCAGCTGGTTGGCTGTACGGAAATGTCTATCAAAGCCAACGGCTCTGATAGGCTTTCCCAATACAACCCTCGGGTCCCGGAAGCTTATTCTCGGAGCGCACAGACTGTACGCCCCTTGAATAAGATGACAGGCGTCTCAGCCAATCAGGTTGGCCGGTTCTGGCTACCTGTAACCTGATTGGCTGAGACGCCTGTCAGTCATCGAGGGCGGGAGAAGACATCGTGGGACGTGGATGCCTAAAACCAGTAAAGGTAAGTGCCGGGCGGGGAGAAAGCAATTTACAGGGCACAGTGGGGACAATTGGCACAGCGGCGACCATTAAAGGGCACAGTGGCTGCGTTTAATGGCATGGCACAGTGGTGACAATGTATGGCACAGTGGCTGCGTTTAATGGCATGGCACAGTGGTGACAATGGATGGCACAGTGGTGAAAATGGATGGCACAGTGGTGACAATGGATGGCACAGTGGCTGCGTTTAATGGCATGGCACAGTGGTGACAATGTATGGCACAGTGGTGACAATGGATGGCACAGTGGCTGCGTTTAATGGCATGGCACAGTGGTGACAATGTATGGCACAGTGGTGACAATGGATGGCACAGTGGCTGCGTTTAATGGCATGGCAAAGTGGTGACAATGGATGGCACAGTGGTGACAATGGATGGCACAGTGGCTGCGTTTAATGGCATGGCACAGTGGTGACAATGGATGGCACAGTGACTGCGTTTAATGGCATGGCACAGTGGTGCGAATTGATGGCACAGTGGCTGCGTTTGATGGCATGTAACAGTGGCTGCGTTTGATGGCACAGTGGCTGCGTTTGATGGCATGTAACAGTGGCTGCGTTTGGGCACAGTAAGACTGCAATTTTTTTTTCCTTTGCGCCCCCCCAAAAATTTGGAGCACCAGCCGCCACTGACCAGCGGCATTAGAAACAAGGAGTGATGAGGAGTTTGTCACTTGCGGTTACGGTTTGAAGTTTACAAGCTGTTACCAGCTTGTACAAGCATCTGATCAAACCGATCTTGGTTCGATCAGATGCTCTGGAGGCCAGTAGAGACATCTAAGATCTCTCCATAAAGAGGGCCTGTCATGCTTATTGCAATCACAAGGGATGTTGTTCATCCCTTGTGATAACAATAAAGTTGATAAAAAAATAACTTGTTTTTGAAAAACTGCTGCGCAAATACGATGTGACGTAAAAAATTGAAGCACCCACCATTTTATTCTCTAGGGCCTCTAGAGGGGAAACAATGTTTGGGGGTTCTAAGTAATTTTCTAGCAATAAAAGATGTATATGTTTTTTTATATACAGTATATGGGACACCTGGGTTAACATGAGGATTATTTTGCTGCAGTGTGTTACAGGGCCTCTTTAACCGCACAATCTACATGCTGGAGAAAGGAATGAAACCCGTCTATGTGTTTGATGGAATCCCGCCAGAATGCAAGCGTGCCAAGGTGAGCCTGTGATGTAAGCAAGCAGCTTGAAGTGCTTGTTAACCCTTCCATATACCCTGTGAAGTGACTGGCCTCAGGTGATTTACAGAGATGAAACAAATCCTCCTACATAGGTTGTACCTGTTTATCTGCAGTCTTCTCCTGTCTACATCTGCTCAAAGTCCAGAATTTATAAAGCTTGTCTGAGCTGTCAGGAAAAAAAGGGGTTAAGAGAGCTGAAATTACACTCTGTGGCCTAGATTCAAGAAGCAATTGCGTCTGCGTAACCATAGTTACGCAGCGCAATTGCTTACTTGCGCCGGCGTTACGAATGCTCCTGATTCAGGAACCTTGTTACGCCGACTGCAGCCTAAGATATGACTAGCATAAGGCTCTTATGCCAGTCATATCGTAGGCTGCATTCTTACGTTGGCCGCTAGGGGGCGTTCCCATTGTGGTCAGCATATAGTGTTGCAAATTGCATACTAACGCCGATTCACACCGTTACGCGAGCCCTGCGTACGTAGTTTTCGTCCGTCGGGTTTCGCGTAAGGCTGCTCCTTCTAATAGCAGGGGCAGCCAATGTTACGTATACCCGTCGTTCCCGCGTCGCAAAGTTTAAATTTTACGTCGTTTGCGTAAGTGAATCGTGAATGGCGCTGGACGCTATTTACGTTCACTTTGAAGCAAATGACGTCCTTGCGACGTCATTTGCCGCAATGCACGTCGGGAAAGTTTCCAGACGGAGCATGCGCCCTACGCTCGGCGCGGGAACGCGCCTAATTTAAATGATTCCCGTCCCCTACGGGATCATTTAAATTACGCGCCCTTACTCCGGGCATTTTTGAGGAGCGCCCTCGCCAATTACGTGGCTACTGCTTCGTGAATGAAGCGTAGCGCAAATAATTTGCGGGGGCACAGGGCAAAAACGGGACCTCCGTAAGGAGTGCGCAGCGGTACCTGAATCTACCCCTGTGATGAGAGCTCTGAGAACTGATTGGAGGAAAGAGTAAAAAAAACTGTGTGGAGTTTAGCTAGAGTTGAATGCGGCGGACACCTGAGCTATTCTCTACTCAACAGTATCATAGCTTGGTGAAGGCACCTGGCTCTGCCATACTGGGGTGGTTGGCTTCTCAGGCACCTGGCTCTGCCCAGCTGGGATGGTTGGTTGCTCAGGCACCTGGCTCTGCCATACGGGGGTGATTGGCTTCTCAGGCACCTGGCTCTGCCATACGAGGGTGTTTGGCTTCTCAGGCACCTGGCTCTGCCATACTGGGATGGTTGGCTTCTTAGGCACCTGGCTCTGCCATACGAGGGTGGTTGGCTTCTCAGGCACCTGGCTCTGTCATGCTTGGGTGTTTGTTTGTTTTTTTATTTCATAAAGTTTTATTGAGTAAAGATATTGCAAAAGACAATGTACATATACATTTTGTGTACAAAAAGAATATTGAACCATACAGTATAGAAACTTTTAAAGGTCTGAACAGCACAATAAGAGTAGTGCAAACGTTATGCATATGGAACAGTTTGAAGCTCACTTGAAGTGTTGGTATGAGACATAACGTCTCCTTTAGTTTTTGTACAAGTATTAAGGATATGGGGAGGGAAAGGATTGGGATAGGAGGGGGGGGGGGGTACAAAAAAAAAAAAAATAGACTAAGTGATTAGAAAGGACATATGTTGTGTGTATGATAAGAAAAGCAGCAAAGCCATCTAACTTGAAGCAATCAGATCTGAAGGTCAGGGATTTACAAGTTACAGGCTTTGAATTCTGGGGTGTTTTTAAACTCAAGCCATTTGTGCCAAGTCGCATTAAATGTAATAATCTGTTCCTGAGCAATGCTAATGAGTTCTTCGATTCTCTCTATGTTGGTAAGCCTACGAAACCACTCTATCTTTGTTGGCGCGATAGTTGAACGCCAGTGGCACGGGATACAGTGCCTAGCAGCGTTTATCATGAACATTGTGAGGGACTTCAAGTATCTCCTCCTGGGAGTCGAACTGTGATGTAGTAGGTATTGTGCCGGTTCAAGTCTAAGATCATCAGAGGTGATTGCAATGATAGTCTCATGTACCATTTTCCAGAAGGACTGGATCTCTGGGCATGACCACCATATGTGGAGCATCGAGCCTTCCCCGTCACCGCATCTCCAACATTTGTTAGAAATTTGGGATGAAAACTTATGGAGCAAGGTGGGAGTCCTGTACCATCTGGTTACAATTTTAAAGCCACACTCTTGGGTGGCAACATTTAGAGAGCCCTTGTGGGCATGCATAAAGATGGTTTCCCACTCCGTTCGTGACAAGTTAAGGTTAAGATCTTTTTCCCATGCCAAACATGACGCGCTGGAGAAGTCAGCAACGGACTCAAATAGTGAGTTATACAGTATAGAGATGGTGTGCCTTTGAGGCTGGTTTTGCGAGGCTAAGGTTTCTAGCGCTGTGGGGCGTCTTGACCAAATACGATTATGCTCTATCGTATTCAAAAAGTGTTTGATTTGCAAGTATTGCCATAGTGAGAATACATTCGACTTCAATTTTCTATTTAGTTCCTCTCTAGTTAGCAATGTACCAGACTTAAAAAAGTGCAAAAGCAATTTGTCTCTGTGAGGCCAAGTTTTGGGAAAGAAGTTCCGTTCTAACCCAGGAGGGAAATCAGGATTGTTGTTTAGCGGGGTAAGAGGGCCTAGCCATGGTGATGGACAGGATGTTTTAAATGTGGTACGGAATATTTCTAGGGTGGGGCCAATGAGAGGGTGACGCTTGGCAGCTGGAGGGTGATGTTTCGGGTGGATCCACGGAAGATTCCTGATTGGTAGGTTAAATTGTGAGTGTTCTAATGTGACCCAGTCCTTTACTAAGTGGTGATTGTTCCAGTCCACTATTCTCGCTAATAGGGCCGCTTGGTGGTATTTACGCAGATCAGGGAGTGCAATCCCTCCCTTATGTTTGGGTAAATTCATCTTAGTGAAGCGTAATCTTGGAGATTTGCCTCTCCAAATAAAAGAGGAGCAGGCTTGCCTAAAGGAGACAAAAAAGGCGGGGGGAAGTTTGATAGGGACCGTTTGCATAACATAGAGGAAGCGGGGTAAAAATTGTCATCTTGATCAACGAGGCCCTTCCAAACCAAGAGACATTTAAGGAGTTCCATCTCTTAAGATCGTCTTTAGATTCTTTTAAAATTGGGGTGAAGTTTAATTTAAACAGATCTGACAGGTTTTTAGGAATTTCAATTCCCAAATAGGTAAAGGAATTTTCTGCCCAAGTGAAGGGAAAGTTTTTTTTAGAAAGATCAATCTCGCCCGGGGATAACGTAATGTTCAGCGCTGTCGATTTTGAGTGGTTGATTTTTAGGTTGGATATGGCCTGGAATTGCTCCAAGTCTTTCAGTAGGTTAGGTAAGGATATATGGGGCTCTGAAAGGAAAAGAAGCATATCATCCGCAAATGCGGTTATCTTGTAGTTTTTTTCATTTATTTGGATTCCCTTGATATCTGGGTTTTCCCTTATTCTATTTAACAAGGGTTCCAACGTTAGTACATACAATAAAGGGGAGAGGGGACAACCTTGTCTTGTACCATTCCGCAATTTGAAGGCGCTCGACAGGTGGCCATTGACGCGTACTTTTGCAACTGGGTCTGCATAGAGGGCCCGAATATATGATCTCATTAAGGATGGGATCCCAACATGGTTCAGTACAGCATCCATATAGTCCCAGGCCACCCTGTCGAACGCCTTCTCAGCGTCTAGAGACAAAAAAAAACCTTTAGACTTGTTAGAGGTAAGCCAATGGTGTATATTTAAAGCTTTAATTGTGTTGTCGCGCCCCTCCCTACCTGGTATAAACCCTACCTGATCAAGGGAAATGAGGGAGGGTAGTAGTGGGATAAGTCTATTTGCGAGTATTTTTGCGTATATTTTAACGTCCACGTTAATTAGGGATATAGGCCTATAATTTGTAACCTGGGTAAGATCCTTTCCTTCCTTGGGGATTACAGATATATGGGCTTCTAAAAGCTGAGCTGGTGGGTGTTGTTCAGAGTGGAGGGCCCGGAAGGTTTTCAAAAACCTGGGCTTCAATACATCTTTGAAGGTCTTATAGTACAATAGAGGTAGACCATCTGGTCCCGGGGCTTTTCCTACTTTCATATCTTTAATGGCCTTGTCGAGTTCGCACTCCGATATGGGCGCATCAAGATCTTGTGCTACGTTCTCTGCTAACTTGGGTGGGCTGTATTTTTGTAGGAAGTCTTCGATAATTTGAGATCTTTTAACCGTATTATGGGGGCATTTTGGGTTGGAGGGAAGATTATAAAGGGATTGATAGTACAATTCAAATTGCTTGGCGGGTGTTTGGCTTCTCAGGCACCTGGCTCTGCCATACGGGGGTGATTGGCTTCTTAGGCACCTGGCTCTGCCATACTGGGGTGGTTGGATTCTCAGGCACCTGGCTCTGTCATACTGGGGTGGTTGGCTTCTCAGGCACCTGGCTCTGCCCAGCTGGGATGGTTGGTTGCTCAGGCACCTGGCTCTGGCACATAGGGGTGATTGGCTTCCCAGGCACCTGGCTCTGCCATACTGGGGTGGTTGGCTTCTCAGGCACCTGGCTCTGCCATACAGGGATGGTTGGCTTCTCAGGCACCTGGCTCTGTCATGCAGGGGTGATTGGCTTCCCAGGCACCTGGCTCTGCCATACTGGGGTGGTTGGCTTCTCAGGCACCTGGCTCTGCCATACAGGGATGGTTGGCTGCTCAGACACCTGAAATTGTCATACAGGGGTGGTTGGCTTCTCAGGCACCTGGCTCTGCCATACTGGGGTGGTTGGCTTCTCAGACACATGGCTCTGCCATACTGGGGTGGTTGGCTTCTCAGACACATGGCTCTGCCATACTGGGGTGGTTGGCTGCTCAGGCACCTGGCTGTGCCATACTGGGGTGGTTGGCTGCTCAGGCACCTGACTGTGAGACATAGAGGTAGTTGGCTGCTCAGGCACCTAGCACTGTTACATGGGAGTAGTTGGCTACTCAGGCACCAGGTCCTGCAATACGGGGGTGATTGGGTGCTCAGGCACCTGACTCTGTCACATGGGGTCTGGGAAAAGAGTTCTCAGCTCAGTGTAAGCTCCAAGTGCCCATGGGTTTCATCATGGAGACCCCTCACTAGTAGCAAAACTACGAGAAACAGACCCAATATACTGTACACCATGCTGAAACATGGCAGCCATCTTGTTCTCTGGAATTGATCTTCCAAAGCTTTATTTATAATTGGCATAGCCCTAAGCGTAATATATACATAGTTTTGCCAGGAGGGTCTGACTGTTTCTCATCTATCTATTCTTCTTTCTCAGGTCAGTAAAGATGGCAGTGGTCATGCCAGGAGAGGACTCAGAGCCGTGCAAGGCCCAGGTAAGAGCATGAATGTACACCTGTATGAACAGGCTGAACTCTGGACTGCGGCCTCATTGTGCGGGGTGTATCCTGTGTATAAAGTATCCCCTGTATAAAGAAAAAAAAATGTAGGCGCTTACAGGATCAAACAACCCTGAACCCGAACATGTAAGTTCATGTGTGAACAAAACTCTTTTACCTAGATTCAAAGACGCCGCCGCAACTTTAAGGCGGTGTAGCGTATCGTATTTACGCTACGCCGCCTTAAGTCAGAGAGGCAAGTACTGTATTCACAAAGTACTTGCCTCCTAATTTACGGTGGCGTAGCGTAAATGCGGCCGGCGTAAGCGCGCCTAATTTAAATGAGGATGGGGGGGCGTGTTTTATGTTAATTACTCGTGACCCGACGTGATTGACGTTTTTTTCCGAGCGGCGCATGCACCGTCCGTGTACATATCCCAGTGTGCATTGCTCCAAAGTACGCCACGAGGACGTATTGGTTTCGACGTGAACGTAAATTACGTCCAGCCCCATTCACGGACGACTTACGCAAACAACGTCAAATTTTCAAATTTCTACGCGGGATCGACGGCCATACTTAACATTGACTACACCTCCTAGGGGCAGCTTTATCTTTATGCGAGGTATCTCTTACGGAAACAGCGTATCTTTACTGCGACGGGCGCACGTACGTTCGTGAATCGGCGTATCTAGTCATTTACATATTCTACGCCGAACTCAACGGAAAGCGCCACCTAGCGGCCAGCCTAAAAATTACACTTTAAGATACGACAGCGTAGGAGACTTACGCCGCTCGTATCTTAGCCTAATTTAAGCGTATCTGGTTTCCAGAATACGCTTACATTTACGACGGCGCAGATTCAGAGTTACGACGGTGTATCTACTGATATGCCGGCGTAACTCGCTCTGAATCTGCCTATTTATATTTAACCACTTCCCGCCCGCCGTTTGCAGAATGACGGCAAGGAAGTGGTTCTGATATCCTGACTGAGCATCATATGACGTCCAGCAGGATAACATGCCGGGTGGGTGCGCGCACCGATCTCGAGTGCGGCGCGTCAGTCTGACACACCGCGTCTCCGATCGTGATAAGGAGCCTCTGTCAGAGGCTTCTTACCACATGATCAGCTGTGACCAATCCCGGTCAGAGAGGGGGGTCTGTGCTCATAATCAGCACATTGATTATCAGCACAGCCCCCTCAGATCTGCCAATCAGCTAGCAATCTGTGCGCCAATAATAAATACTGCCAGTTCCCACCACAGTGCCAATCAGAGCCCACCACAGTGCTAATCAGAGCCCACCACAATGCCAATCAGTGACCAGCAGTAACACCTGTCAGTAACTAATTAGTACCTTATCATCAGTGCTGCCCATCAGTGCCACCTGTCAGTGCCAATCAGTACCACCTGTCAGTGCCAATGAGTGCTGCCTGTCAGTGCCCATCACAGCCGCCTGTCAGTGCCCATCAGTGCCGCCTATCAGTGCTGCATATCATTGCCACCTATTGGTGCCCATCAGTGCTGCATATCAGTGCCCATCACATCAATTCTACATATTAGTGCCACCTTTTCTGTGCCAATTCATCAGTGCCGCCTCATCAGTGCCCATCAGTGCCACTTTATCAGTGCCCAGAGGTGATAACATACCACCAAAATAAAGTTCTATTTGTGGGAACAAATTTATAAAAATTTTGTTTGGGTACAGTGTTGCACGATTGCGCGCAATTGTCATTCAATGTGTGACAGCGCTGAAAGCTGAATATTGTCCTGGGCACTAAGGGGCGAAAGTGCCCGGTATTGAAGTGGTTAAAGTCCAATATCTTATGAAAATAAATAAAATCCCAGAATCCAGTAGATGCAACGGGGCGAGTTTTACCAGTGAACAGAAGCGGGCTCTATACGTCAAATAGGCAACGAAAGGGTGAAGTGCCTATAAGTGCAGACTTAGGCTAGCCAAATGGTCACTTACATAATGTAGGTAGATAGCAGGCTCATCTTATAGGAAAAGTCTGGGACGCAGGGCAAGATGAATGCTGGAGAGTCACCAGGGACCACGTCTATGGTTCAGAAAACCTCCAAGATGGCGTTGAACGGCAAGTGTGGCCCTCAGAATCAGCTGGATGATGTCACCTGAAAGGACGACGCGTTTCAAAGCACGAGACATGTCGTGTCTGGCCATGCGCGCTCTTTCATCAGGCTAAGAATACAAGATGATATGCCGCTATTTATCGGAACCAGACGGCGTGAGAATACAATGCCCAGCTTACCCACAATTATTTTAGGCTTAGATGGAGACTTACCTACAGATTCCGGGTACGGCTATGAGGGCTAATGTTACGCCTTCTTACGCTAATATGACCATGGGTCATTGGGAAACACTATACATACGGCCAAGGCAGCCATCAGAAATTTTGGGGCCCCTTACATAGCTTTAGGCCTGGGCCCCCCGGGGGGCCTGACCACCAACATTCCCCAGGGCCCACCCACTGGCTGTCCCACGAATCCGCCCACTGGCCATCCCATCCCCACTCAGAATCATCCATCCCTCTCCACAATGTATCCCCATCCCCGCCCAGAATTATCTGCATCCCTCTCCCACAGTGTATCCCCATCCCCACCCAGCATCATCCATCCCCCTCCACAATGTATCCCCATCCCCGCCCAGAATTATCTGCATCCATCTCCCACAGTGTATCCCCATCCCCACCCAGCATCATCCATCCCTCTCCACAATGTATCCCCATCCCCTCCCAGAATTATCTGCATCCCTCTCCCACAGTGTATCCCCATCCCCACCCAGCATCATCCATCCCCCTCCACAATGTATCCCCATCCCCACCCAGAATTATCTGCATCCCTCTCCCACAGTGTATCCCCATCCCCACCCAGCATCATCCATCCCTCTCCACAATGTATCCCCATCCCCGCCCAGAATTATCCACATCCCTCTCCACAATGTATCCCCATCCCTGCCCAGCATCATCCATCCATCTCCGCAATGTATCCCCATCCCCGCCCAGCATCATCCATCCCTTTCCACAATGTATCCCCATCCTCACCCAGCATCATCCATCCCTCTCCACAATGTATCCCCATCCCCGCCCAGAATTATCCGCATCCCTCTCCACAATGTATCCCCATCCCCGCCCAGAATTATCCGCATCCCTCTCCACAATGTATCCCCATCCTCACCCAGAATTATCTGCATCCCTCTCCACAATGTATCCCCATCTCCGCCCAGCATCATCCATCCCTCTCCACAATGTATCCCCACCCAGCATCATCCATCCCTCTCCACAATGTATCCCCATCCCCGCCCAGCATCATCCATCCCTCTCCACAATGTATCCCCATCCCCGCCCAGAATCATCTATCCCTCCCCACAATGTATCCCCATCCCTGCCCAGCATCATCCATCCCTCTCCACAATGTATCCCCGTCCCCGCCCAGTATCATCCATCAATCCCTCCCCACAATGTATCCCCATCCCCGCCCAGAATCATCCATCCCTCCACAATGTATCCCCATCCCCACCCAGCATCATCCATCCCTCTCCACAATGTATCCCCATCCCCGCCCAGAATCATCCATCCCTCCCCACAATGTATCCCCATCCCTGCCCAGCATCATCCATCCCTCTCCACAATGTATCCCCAGCCCCACCCAGAATTATCTGCATCCCTCCCCACAATGTATCCCCATCCCCGCCCAGCATTATCCATCCCTCTCCACAATGTATCCCCATCCCCACCCAGAATTATCTGCATCCCTCTCCCACAATGTATCCCCATCCTCGCCCAGCATCATCTATCCCTCTCCACAATGTATCCCCATCTCCGCCCAGCATCATCCATCCCTCTCCACAATGTATCCCCATCCCCGCCCAGAATCATCCATCCCTCTCCACAATGTATCCCCATCCCCACCCAGCATCATCCATCCCTCTCCACAATGTATCCCCATCCCCACCCAGCATCATCCATCCCTCCCCACAATGTATCCCCATCCCTGCCCAGCATCATCCATCCCTCTCCACAATGTATCCCCATCTCCGCCCAGAATCCTGGCGAGGGATGGATGATTCTGGGTGGGGATGAGAATTGCATTGTGGAGAGCCTCTTCACTATGTAACTCTCATCCCCACCCAGAATCAGCCTCATCCATTTTCACAATGCAACTCCAGTGGAACTTCTGTACAACTACAGTGCCCATACATGTATCGAAATTCAGCTGGTTGCTGTTAGAATTAATAAAAGATAAACCCGTGTGAATGGCCCTCGCCCTGCCTAAGTCAGTTATAGCCAGGGGCGGACTGACCATTGAGGCACTCGGGCACTGCCCAAGGGCCCCATGCCACTAGGGGGCCCCATCAGGGTTGCCAGGCTCAGTAAAACCAGGGACAGTATGTAAAAATCTGTGTTTTTTTTTTACATCTGTCCCTGATATGTCCAAAACCGACATGCTTTTGATGTGAAAATCCCGAGATTTTAGCTGCCCCGCCTCTGTACTGCCTCCTGGCGTGGTGGCCATCTGTAAGCCCGGGGGCCCCATAATCTTCTATTGCCTGGGGGCCCCATGAGTTGTCAGTCCGCCCCTGGTTATAGCTTATGCTGTATGTCAGGAACTGATAATACTTGTATATTGCATGTCACCGGTCTGTCTATGTCACCTACAATATCTTGTCTAGTGTCTCCGGTCTGACATGCTGCACCCACATCAGTCCTCATTCACATTCTTTGACTGTTTGTCATCTTTTCCTATTTTCTAACATTCATAACTCCTCCATGTGTGTCACTGCAGGGCCAGAGAGGCATGGAGACCTGAAGAAACTGCTTAGTCTTCTGGGGGTGCCTGTTATACAAGTAAGATGGAAGTATACTGTATCCTATTCTGTATTTGTATAGCTCTGACATATACCGCAGTGCTGTACAAGGAGCGCAGATCCAGCCACAGTGGTCTTTGCACCAGAGGAGCTTACACTCTAATGTTCTCCCCATAGTCACACACTATTATTAATATACATTTATATAGCTCTGACATATACTATATTACCAAAAGTATTGGGACGCCTGCCTTTACACGCACATGAACTTTAATGACATCCCAGTCTTAGTCTGTAGGGTTCAATATTGAGTTGGCCCCGCTCTTTGCAGCTATAACAGCTTCAACTCTTCTAAAAAGGCTGTCCACAAGGTTTAGGAGGGTGTCTATGGGAATGCTTGACCGTTCTTCCAGAAGAGCATTTGTGAGGTCAGGCACTGATGTTGGAGAAGGCCTGGTTTGCAGTCTTCCCAATAATTCATCCCAAAGGTGTTCAATCGGGTTGAGGTTGCAGGCCAGTCAAGTTCCTCCACCCCAAACTCGCTCAGCCACGTCTCTATGGACCTTGCTTTGTGCACTGGTCCAAATCATTTGGTGGAGGGGGGATTACGGTGTGGGGTTGTTTTCCAGGAGGAATTGTCCTCCGCACAACTGCCGCTCACTGGATATTTTCTCTTTTGCCCACCATTCTCTGTAAATCCTAGAGATGGTTGTGAGTGAAAATCCCAGAAATACTCAGACCAGCCTGCCTGGCACCAACAACCATGCCACGTTCAAAGTCACTTAAATCCCCTTTCTTCCCTATTCTGATGCTCGGTTTGAACTTCAGCAAATTGACCCAGATTCACAAAGCACTTACGCCGACGTATAACACGTTACGCCGACGTAAGTGCCAATGTGCGCCGGCGTATGTGTGCGGCAGACCCACGAACCAACATGCGCCTAAAAACAGGCTACACCCCGCCAACGTAGCTTGCACACGCCGGCGTAGGGTGGGCGCACATATGGGTTGGGTGCATGGTGCTGCTCCCACTGATTAGCCATTCAAACATGCAAATGAAGGAAATACGCCGATTCACGAACGTGCGTGTGCCGGCGCATGCTACGCGAGATGCGCCTAAGTTGTATGTCCGGCGTAAAGTTATTCCCCATAAATAAGGTGCAACCCGGCAACAGACATGCTCAGGTCTGCACCAGAAAACACAAGCCGGCGTATTGTGCGTTGGACGTGTGTCTGGCTGGGCGTATGTTATGTTCATGGCATACGCGTGATCCGGCGTAGCTTAGGAAGTTGTGCCGGCGTGGTTGTGAGCAGGCGCAGGGGGGTGCTGTGCATGCATCCACGTCACGGAGCATGCGCAGTTCGTGATACGTACCTGTCTGGCGCTCGGCCCATCATTTGCATGGGGTCACGCCCACTTTCACCTACGCCGGCGTGCACCTTTGAAACCCACGCCACGCTGGCGCAGCATTGGGAGCACTGGCTTGCTGAATGCAATGCTTGCCTCTCCGCGCTACGTTGGCGTGCCGTACGGTGTGTGCTCTACGGCGGCGTAATGTGCGCCTTGCTCTCTGTGAATCTGGGCCTTTGACTTCACTATGCCTAGATGCCTAAATACATTGAGTTGCTGCCATGTGATTGGCTGATTAGAAATGTGTATTACCAAGCAATTGAACCTAATAAAGTGACCTGTGAGTGTAAGTTACCATTGGTATCAAGCTGTTTAGTGTACTCACCAGCAGACTCCATAGACTTAAGCTTTCCTCATTGGCTCTCCCCATTGTGTCATGTCTCCTCTTTTCACCTCTTAGGCCCCCAGCGAGGCAGAAGCCACTTGCGCCGCCCTGGTGGAGAAGGGACGGGCGTGGGGAGCGGTAACGGAAGACATGGACGCTCTGCCTTTCGGCTGCACTCGCCTCATACGGAACCTGAAGGCCGATAAGAAGAAGTATGTATCTGAGATGTTCTAAATGATGATTTATGTAGCTAGGATGCAGAACTGGAACGATGAAGTTGTGATCCAGGTGTGGGGATGATATATTCCATTTGTAACGAAACGTCCCAGACTCAGCTTGAGTGCTTTCGTCATATACCGCTTCCTCCCAGTCTGAATATAGATATCAGACATTACAACCACTGACAAACACAAAACAAGACGATACTCGTTTGATTGCTGAACATGAAGGGCTAGATTCAGCAACAAGTTACAGCGGCGTATCTCCAGATACGCCGCCGTAATTTTTAAATCTGCGCCGTCGTATCTTTACGCCGATTCTCAAAGGCAGATACATTGAAAAAATAGGCTTCTTCCGCCGACGTAGCTTGAATACGGCGGCGTATGATTGTGTGCAATTTTACGCTGGCCGCTAGGGGCGCTTCGGTTGTTTTCGGCGTAGAATATGCAAATCACCTAGATAAGCCGATTCACAAACGTACGTACGCCCGGCGCAATTTAGTTACGTCGTTTACGTTAGGCTTTTCCGGCGTAAGGTTACTCCTGCTATTAGGAGGCGCAGCCAATGTTAAGTATGGACGTCGTTCCCGCTTCGAATTTTGAATTTTTTACGACGTTTGCGTAAGTCGTTCGCGAATAGGGCTGGACGTCATTTACGTTCACGTCGAAAGCAATGATGATTTGCAGCGGAATTTCGAGCATGCGCACTGGGACTCTTTCACGAACGGCGCATGCGTCGTTCGGAAAAAACGTCAAATGCGCGGGGTCAACATTAATTTAAATAAAACACGCCCCCTCATCCTCATTTGAATTAGGCGCGCTTACGCCGGCCCCATTTACGCTACGCCGCCGTAAGTTAGGAGGCAAGTGCTTTGTGAATACAGCACTTGCCTCTATAACTTACGGCGGCGCAGCGTAAATACGATACGCTGCGCCGCCGTAATAATGCGCGCAGCTACCTGAATCTAGCCCGAGCTGTTTATTAGAACAAGAATACAAGTCTTATATACAGTTGCAGAGAAGGTTACCCCCCTCCTGCTCATATTGATCAATACTAACAATAAACCTGTAACCAGAAACCTAATTAACATGAGCTAATTAACTAATCCCTTAAAGCAGCCGATGTGACTTCCGTGCCCTCCTGAGCATTGTTATGATAAATCAGGATTTCACTACAGGTCAGACTTGTTGTCACCGAGCTTCACACAGTAGATTATACATTATCATAAGTATAAACACAGGACACCTTCACACAATAGCAGGAGCTCCAGCAGGAGTCGGCCCGTCTCCTACATTATCCAGAGGCCAATGTGATCAGCTCTCTCGACTACCATGTTGAGTTCAGAATCAAACAAACTAAGAATAGTCTTTAGATATATCCTGGGAGATATTGTGGATAAATATTACTGTCCCATTTTAAGTAATCCAAGACATATTGCATGGGGAGCTGAAACAAGGGTTTCCCAACCTTTCCAAGGGATTCTGGGTTCCACAGGCCCTCCCGTCACACCATTGCACAGGTGTCCTCCTGTCCTTCTCCTGAGCAAAGCAAAGTTCAGATGACCCACTGCATCTGTCAGTGCTAACCCAACCCACCAAAGTCATAGACCAATAGGACGGTGCAGGCTTCATCTTTCTGAAGTCGCTATTTGCATAATAGATGTTTTAGGGCTCCTGGACTAGTAATGGCGACGATCATTTTTATCGTGACTGCAACGTTATGGCGGATGCATCGAACACTTTTGACCTATTTTTGGGACCATTCACATTTATACAGTGATCGGAGCTATAAAAATGCACTGATTACTGTAAAAATGACACTGGCGGGGAAGGGGTTAACCACTAGGGGGCGCTGAAGGGGTTAAGTGTGTCCTAGGGCTTGATTCTAACTGTGAGGGGGAGGAGCTACCAGTGACACATCAGCGATCACTGTTCCCGATCACAGGAAACAGTAGATCCCTTACATGTCACTAGGCAGAACAGGGAGATGCCTTGTTTACAAAGGCATCCCCCTGTTCTGCCTTTGCCGACTGAAATCGCAGGCAGTCCTGGAACATCGAGTTCCCGGGAGCCGTGGGCGCACTCACGAGGCACGCGGTGAGCGCGCGCACCTGCTGGGCGGCAAATTTAAAGGGACATACAGGTACGCCCATTTGCCTGCCTGTGCCATTCTGCCGACGTATATCGGCATGCGGCGGTCGGCAAGTGGTTAATCTACAGACTACAGATGGGAACCGCTCAAACAAGCGGAACTAAACCCATCAATTCAGTGCCGGCCCAAGACATTGCGCTGCCTGGGACCAAGAATGAAATGCTCCCCCCCCCCCCCCCCCCAGAAAAAAAATCACGCCAACCAAAAGGCCCCCACATTCATTATTTTATATCATGATAACTAAAGGGGACCCGTCATGGCTCTATACATGTATAAAGGAGTATAAAGAGGACCTGTCATTGCTCTATACATGTATAAAGAGGACCTGTCATTGCTCTATACATGTATAAAGAGGACCTGTCATGGCTCTATACATGTATAGGAGTATAAAGAGGACCTGTCATGGCTCTATACATGTATAGGAGTATAAAGAGGATCTGTCATTGCTCTATACATGTATATAGAGGACCTGTCATTACTCTTTACATGTAAAGGATTATCAAGAGGACCTGTCATGGCTCTATACATGTATAAAGGAGTATAACGAGGGCCTGTCATGGCTCTATACATGTATAAAGAGGACCTGTCATGGCTCTATACATGTATATAGAGGACCTGTCGAGACTCTACATGTAAAGGAATATAAAGAGGACCTGCCATGGCTCTATACATGTATAAAGGAGTATAACGAGGGCCTGTCATGGCTCTATACATGTATCCAGGATGATAAAGGGACCTGTGAATTGCCGGCGGCCACAATGTCTTTTGCGCAAACTAATCAATGTACGCTAATTGTGTTTCTTTTTTGGTACCAAAAATATGTAGAAGAATACATATTGGCCTAAACTGAAGAAAATTTATTATTTTTCAAAATTTTGGGGATATTTATTATAGCAAAAAGTTAAAAAATATATATATTTATAGCACAAAAAATAAAAACCGCAGAGGTGATCAAATATCGCCAAAAGAAAGCTCTATTTGTGGGAAAAAAAGGACATCAATTTTATTTGGGTAGCGGAGCTGGCGGAACGGGCTGGCGGGCATCTGTATGCTGCCCCCCTAAAAGTGCTGCCTGGTACCCATGGTACCACCCGGTCCCATCATAGGGCCGGCCCTGCATCAATTTAACTGTTTCAAATAAACGCTACATTCAAGGCATATCCTGAATGATAACTGTCACAGTAGCTTGTGTTCTCAACTGAATCGTCAAGCCATCAAATAGATGGTGTGATAACTGATCACATGTGCAGCATTTAGCAACTTCAGATCATACAGAGGCTAAGATGGCAGCTTCCGCGGCTATAAGGGATAGGAGGGTTTAGTTTCGCTTTACCTGTATTTTTCTCTATCACCTGCAGCTTTCTGTGATGCTTTCTCACAGTAACAATAAAAAATAAATAAAAAAATCAAACATACATAGGGCCAGATTCTCAAAAGAGATACGCCGTCGTATCTCTGAGTTGTGCCGTCGTATCTATGCGCCTGATTCTTAGAATCAGTTACGCATAGATTTGTATTCGATCCGACCGGCGTAAGTCTCTTACGCCGTCGGATCGTAACTGCTTATTTACGCTGGCCGCTAGGGGCATGTACGCTGATTTACGCGTCGAAATATGTAAATCAGCTAGATACGCGAATTCACGAACGTATGCCCGGCCGACGCAGGACAGATACGCCGTTTACGTTAGGCTTTTCCCGGCGTAAAGTTACCCCTGCTATATGGTGGCGTAAGTGCGGCGTACCAATGTTAAGTATGGCCGTCGTTCCCGCGACAAAATTTGTAAATTTTACGTCGTTTACATAACTCGTCCGTGAATGGGGCTGGACGTAATTTACGTTCACGTCAAAACCAATACGTCTTTGCGGCGTATTAGGAGCAATGCACACTGGGAGATTTCCACGGACGCCGCATGCGCCATTCGTGAAAAACGTCAATCACGTCGGGTCACAGAACATTTACATAAAACACGCCCCCCTGTTCCAAATTTGAATTAGGCGGGCTTACGCCGGCCGATTTACGCTACGCCACCGCAACTTACGGAGCAAGTGCTTTGAAAATACAGCACTTGCCCGTCTAAGTTGCAGAGGCGTAACGTAAATAGGTTACGTTACACCCGCACAAAGTTACGCCAAACTACGAGAATCTGGCCCATAGACATCAGCGGTACATTTGTGGAGGGTCATTACTTCTTCTGGCCAGGCTTATTAGGATGCATGTCCATATGTCATTCTTCACACCGGTCCTCCGATGGTCCACAATGCATTGCAGCCGGCCTGTGGCTCCTCAGAGGAGGACTCACCTATGTCGTGGCGATTGTGTACAGTTGACATGATATCTGTTTCTTCCAGGGATATTGAAGAGTATTATCTTCCCGACATCCTAAAAAAGCTGCAAATGACCCAAAAAGAGGTGAGTACGGTCTTTGCCACCAACAGAGTCCAGAGTGCAGTACATTGCCTTGAGGAGAGGCCTCCTTTAGTTACCTATAAGCAGGGCTTTTTTTCAGTGGGAACATGGGGGAACGCAGTTCCGGTACCCCCAACACTGATTGCATGTACTGGCAAGGGGTCCAGGGGCATGCTGAAGTGTCTACTGATGCTGGCTGCAGAGGGAACTATTGTAGCTGGAGGGTATTTATTTTTGCAGGGGGTGTGGGGGTTCTATTTGTGCTGAGGAAGTCTATTGTGATGCAGCATACACACCCTGGCCCAGATTCAAGAAGCAATTGCGCCCGTGTAACCATAAGTTACACGGCGCAATTGCTTACTTGCTCCGGTGTAACGAGTGCTCCTGATTCAGGAACCTCGTTACACCGACTGAAGCCTAAAATCTGCGCGGCATAAGGCACTTATGCCTCGCAGATTTTAGGCTGCATTCTTGTGCTTGCCGCTAGGGGGCGCTCCCATTGTGTATCAGCGTGTAGTATGCAAATTGCATACTACCAACTGATTCACAAACTTGCGCGGGCCCCGCGCAAGCCAGGTACGGAGTTTCCGTACGGCAACTTTAGCGCAGGGCTGCCCTTTCTAATAGTAGGGGCAGCCAATGCTAAAGTATAGCCGGCCTTCCCGCGCCGTGAAATTTGAATTTCACGGCGTTTGCGTAAGTGCTTTGTGAATGGCGCTGGCCGCCATTCACGTTCACTTTGAAGCAAATGACGTCCTTGCGACGTCATTTGCCGCAATGCACGTCGGGAAAGTTTCCCGACGGAGCATGCGCTGTACGCTCGGCGCGGGAGCGCGCCTAATTTAAATGATTCCCGCCCCCGGCGGGATCATTTAACTTGCGCGCGCTTACGCCGGGCAAATTTGCCGGCGCGCCCTCGCAGTTCACGGAGCTACTGCTCCGTGAATCGAGGGCAGCGCAAAATATTTGCAGGGACGCAGGGCAAAATCGTTGCCCTGCTCCCCCGCAAATATCGCGCAATTCTACCTGAATCTGGGCCCATCACTTTATGTGATGAAAAAAAACAACATTTTCTGTGAAGTAAAAAACGACGTTTTTGAAACTTCAATTTTCAAAGACGAAGTCGTGCCTACACACCATCGTTTTTCTCACAATGTTCTAGCAAAGCGAGGTTACGTTCACCACGTTTTTCCATTGAAGCTCGCTTCATAAGTAGCTTGTGGGCATGCGCGGGTGTAAAAACGTCGTTTTAAACAACGTTTTTTGCTACACACGGTCAATTTCTGTGAAGTAAAAAACGACGTTTTGAAAAACGACACATAAGATTGAAGCATGCTTCAATTTTTTTTTTGTCGTTTTTCAGAAGACATAAAACGACGTTTTCCCCCCACACACGGTCATTTAACCACTTTGTTACCGGGCCTATTTTGGCACTTCTCTCCTTCATGTAAAAATCACAATTTTTTTGCTAGAAAATTAATCAGAACCCCCAAACATTATATATATTTTTTTAGCAGACACCCTAGGGAATAAAATGGCGGTCATTGCAACTTTTTTTCTCGCACGGTATTTGCGCAATAATTTTTCAAACGCCTTTTTTTAGGGAAAAAAACTGTTTCATGAATTAAAAAATAACAAAACAGTAAAGTTAGCCCAATTTTTTTGTATAATGTGAAAGACGATGTTACGCCGAGTAAATAGATACCTAACATGTCACGCTTTAAAATTGCGCACACTCATGGAATGGCGCCAAACTTCGGTACTTAAAAATCTCCATAGGCGACGCTTTAAATTTTTTTACAGGTTACTATTTTTGAGTTACAGATGAGTGCTAGAATTGTTGCACACACTCTAACGCACGCGATGATACCTCACATGTGGGGTTTAAACGGTGTTTACATATGTGGGCGGGACTTGCATGCGCGTTCGCTTCTGCACGCGAGCGACCGGGACAGGGGCGTTTTAAATTTTTTTTTTTTTTTTTTTTACTTCATTTGTTTATTTTTACACTTTTTTTGACATTTTTTTTTTTTTTTATCACTTTTATTCCTATTACAAGGAATGTACACATGCCTTGTAATAGGAATCACTGTGACAGGTCCTCTTTATGGAGAGATGTGCGGTCAATAAGACCTCACATCTCTCCTCCAGGCTTACAAGCATGAAATCGGTGAAAAAAAATCACCAATTACATGCCGACAGCCGCGATTGCGGCTTTGTTTACTTCCGGGTACCGGGCGTGACGTCATAACGTCGCGCCCGGTCCTCCGACGGTCATAGAGATGACTGTGACCGTCTGGTCACCAGTCATCTCTATGGTACACCAACGAGCGCCGGCCGATTCGCTCTCCGGGCCCCCGATGGCACGGGAGAGCCCGGAGAAGCACCGCCGCTTTGATCGTTCTTCTGGTGCACAGAATCGCCGGCTGAAGACGGCGATATCTGAATTATGCCTGTAGCTGCCCCCATCATTCAGATATCACCGCACAAAGTCAAGGACGTCATTTGACGTCCTAAGGGTCTCAAGTGGTTAAATTAAAGTGACGTTTTTAAAAACGTCGTTTTTTTTCATCACATAAAGTGATGGTGTGTACGCGGCATTACTGTTGGGGGGGGGGGGTCTATTGTTGCCAGGGGTGGGTCTTCTGTTTCTGGGGGGGGGCAGTTGTTGCTGGGAGAGATCTGCTGTTGAGCAAGGGGTTCTATTATTGTTGACCGCTGGAGGGTCTATTGATGCTGGGGCTGTGTGGAGATCTGTTGCTGGGGGTATATTGTTGTGCTGGGGGTATTATGTTGTGGGTGGTCCATTGTTGTTGGGGGGGGGGGTGTTATTGTTGCTGAGGGTCTTTTGTTGTTGATGGATGCAGGGGGTCTATTTTACTCCTTTTTTTGTTATATTAACAAATTCCATACAAATTACTTGGCACCAAAAAAATGATACTTGGTTCAGTGCAATACTGGGAGGTGGGCAGGGGTGGAACCAAGGATAAAAAAAAAGGAAAAAAATTGAGCTTTAGATATACTTTGATATTAATGTGTTTTTTTACTTCTGTAGTTTATAGACTTGTGCATCCTAATGGGTTGTGATTATACTTCAAAGATCAAAGGTTTGGGGAAGAAAAAAGCATTCAAGATGATGCAGAAGTATAGAACCATTGAAGGTATCCTTCCAAACATCAACCCAGAGGTGAGAAGACGGGAGACCATATCGCATTATAGCGCATTATCAGTGTTGAGGGCAGGGGTCAAGTCCTGGGGGAAAAAGTGTGGGAACTCCCACCCAAGATCCACTCCCCAACCAAAAAAAAAAAAAAAGATACGCTCATATGCATATATATTTCACAGAAAATACAGTGCAACATTTATTGTAAAGTGCCAGTTTACAAAAAAAAAATATGGTGTCACCCCGCCCAACCCCCCCCCCGCCCCTGGTCACTGAGCATTAGCATAGCTCTCCCCCCTAGCCTGCCGTGATAGCAGGAACATAACAGAGCAGTAGACACTGGGCAGGCTAGTGCATTGGGCTCTCTTATGTCTAGCCTGCCACAGTGCTCTGCAGGGCGCTGGGCAGGCTAGTTTCAGGGTGGCAGCACACCCCAAACCGGCCCCTGTAAATGTTGTGGTTTATGCCAGTGCACCAATCCATGCACTGTCACGGATGGGGGGTGACACCATCACTGTCGGATATCATTTTCTTCTTAATAGTGTCACCCAGGCCTGGACTGGGACAAAAAATAGACCCATGAGTTTTAGACTGAGCAGTCCAGTGTAAATCCCCCCCACAGTAAATTCCCCCCAGTTTTATCTTCCATAGTGTAAATTCCCCCTGTTTTAAATCCCTACAGTGTATTCATTCCCTGTGTAAATACCCTCAAATCCCCCGGATGTAACCCCCCCTGATGTAACTCCCCCTGTGCTATCCCCCTAATGTAACCCCCCCCCTGATGTAATCCCCCTAATGTAACCTCCCCCTGATGTAATCCCCCTAATGTAACCCCCCTGATGTAATCCCCCTAATGTAACCCCCCCCCCGATGTAATCCCCCTAATGTAACCCCCCCCTGATGTAATCCCCCTAATGTAACCCCCCTGATGTAACTCCCCCCTGATGTCATTTCCCCTGTGTAATCCCCCTAATGTAACTCCCCCTGTGTAGTCCCCCTAATGTAATCCCCCCCTGTGTAATCCCCCTAATGTACCCCCCCCTGTGTAGTCCCCCTAATGTACCCCCCCCTGTGTAATCCCTCTAATGTAACCCCCCCGTGGAATCCCTCTAATGTAACCCCCCGTGGAATCCCTCTAATGTAACCCCACCTGTGTAATACCTCAAATGTAATCCCCCTGTGTAATCCCCCTAATGTACCCCCCCCCCCCGTATATCTGCCCATTGTGACAATAAAGTGAACTAGCGCGGCTTTCTCCACATGGATGTCCCTCCTCCTAGGCTCCTCCTCCTGTTGTGGATGCACTGTCAGTGTAGAGGAGGAGCCTAGACTCTGTCGACAGTGACGGCTGTGACGAGGGTAATTGTGATAGGCAGCCGGCACCTCTCCCCGCCTGCCGGTCACAATAATAGGGGATTGCAGTTCCCGGAAGACTTGCGGGCGCCGAGCACTGAGCTTTCTCCTCCTCCCTTCAAAGCAAAGTTACTGGAGTGCACAGGGGAAGGAGGAGGAGAGAGCTTCGGCGCCTCGCTCAATCCAGCACTGTGCCGGGTGTCACCCGGGGGCGGAGCGCCCCCTCCCCCGCTCCCGCCTTGCAAACACCGCTGCCCAGGAGACAAAGATCGGCATGGGCGGCTCGAGTCCTGCAACGGGAACGACGTTCCCGCAGTGAAAAAAGTGGAGGGACGTCGTTCCCATGCGTTCACGCAGGACTCGAGCCCTGGTTGAGGGGAATAATATCTCTGCTTCCATGTTTTCTAAAAATACTGTATGTATATCTTCCACCATCCTTCATCTTCCATATTTCAAGATTTATGTCCTCCATCATCCCTCATCTTCCATATTTCAAGATTTATCTCCTCCACCATCCCTCATCTTCCATATTTCAAGATTTATCTCCTCCACCATCCCTCATCTTCCATATTTCAAGATTTATCTCCTCCACCATCCCTCATCTTCCATATTTCAAGATTTATGTCCTCCATCATCCCTCATCTTCCATATTTCAAGATTTATGTCCTCCATCATCCCTCATCTTCCATATTTCAAGATTTATGTCCTCCACCACCCCTCATCTTCCATATTTCAAGATTTATGTCCTCCACCATCCCTCATCTTCCATATTTCAAGATTTATGTCCTCCACCACCCCTCATCTTCCATATTTCAAGATTTATCTCCTCCACCATCCCTCATCTTCCATATTTCAAGATTTATGTCCTCCACCATCCCTCATCTTCCATATTTCAAGATTCATGTCCTCCACCATCCCTCATCTTCCATATTTCAAGATTTATGTCCTCCAGCATCCCTCATCTTCCATATTTCAAGATTTATGTCCTCCACCATCCCTCATCTTCCATATTTCAAGATTTATGTCCTCCACCATCCCTCATCTTCCATATTTCAAGATTCATGTCCTCCACCATCCCTCATCTTCCATATTTCAAGATTTATGTCCTCCACCATCCCTCATCTTCCATATTTCAAGATTTATGTCCTCCACCATCCCTCATCTTCCATATTTCAAGATTTATGTCCTCCACCATCCCTCATCTTCCATATTTCAAGATTTATGTCCTCCACCATCCCTCATCTTCCATATTTCAAGATTTATCTCCTCCACCACCCCTCATCTTCCATATTTCAAGATTTATGTCCTCCACCATCCCTCATCTTCCATATTTCAAGATTTATGTCCTCCACCATCCCTCATCTTCCATATTTCAAGATTTATGTCCTCCACCATCCCTCATCTTCCATATTTCAAGATTTATGTCCTCCACCATCCCTCATCTTCCATATTTCAAGATTTATGTCCTCCACCATCCCTCATCTTCCATATTTCAAGATTTATGTCCTCCACCATCCCTCATCTTCCATATTTCAAGATTTTTCTCCTCCACCATCCCTCATCTTCCATATTTCCTGATATATCTCCTTCATCATCCATCATCTTTCACATTTCCAGATATCTCGTAATATATCATCTCCTGTATTTCCATATCTTCGATGTCCACCACTCCTCAGATCCCTTGTATTTAGTTGCTTTGTACTTACCCCTACTCTCCTTTGTACAGGATCGTATTCCCCCAGATTTCCAATTCCATTACCAGGAGGCTCGTAAACTGTTCCTGGAGCCGGATGTAGTTGAGGTCACCTCTCTCACTCTAGAATGGAAGAAGGTGGATGAAGACAAAGTCCTCCAGTTCCTCTCGGGGGAGAAGCATTTGAAGTATGTGTGCTTAGGACAGAATGACCGAGTCCAGGAGGGAGAAGGACAGACTTTTCATAGACTTACTAGTTTTAAAGAGACAGAGACTAGCTTTGGGGTGGTGATGGTTTGCAGTCAACCAGCTGACTAGCTTTGACTCTAATGCCGCGTACACACCATCACTTTATGTGATGAAAAAAAATGACGTTTTTAAAAACGTCACTTTAATTGACTGTGTGTGGGGGAAAACGTCGTTTTATGTCTTGTAAAAAACGACCAAAAAAAATTGAAGCATGCTTCAATTTTATGTGTCGTTTTTCAAAAGTGCACTTTTTACTTCACAGAAATTGACCGTGTGTAGCAAAAAACGTCGTTTTGTAAGACGTTTTTTCATCCACGCATGCCCAGAAGCTACTTCAATGGTAAAACGTGGTGGAACGTAACCTCGCTTTGCAAGAACATTGTGAGAAAAACGATGGTGTGTAGGCAACTTCGTCTTTGAAAATTGAAGTTTCAAAAACGTCATTTTTTACTTCACAGAAAGTGTTGTTTTTTTTTCATCACATAAAGTGATGGTGTGTACGCGGCATAATGCCCCATACAGACGGTCGTTTTTTGTGATGAAAAAAAATGACGTTTTTGAAAACGTCATTTAAAATGATAGTGTGTGGGGAAAATGTCGTTTTATGTCTTCAGAAAAACGACCAAAAAAAAATTCGAACATGCTCGAATTTTTTGTGTCGTTTTTCAAAATGTCATTTTTTGTGTCAATGAAAATGATAGTGTGTGGGCAAAACGACGTTTTTGAACCCGCACATGCCCAGAAGCAAGTTTTGAGACGGGAGGTAAAACTACCATTCATAATGGAGTAAGCACATTCATCACGCTTTAACAGACAAAAAAGCACGAATCATCTTTTACTAACAAGTAACCAGCTAAAAGCAGCCTCAAGGCGAATAGAACTTCCCCTTTAGAGTGCCGTCACTTTGTTCATCATTTTTCAAAATGATGGTGTGTATGCTACATCGTTTTTGAAAATGAAGTTTCAAAAATGTCGTTTTTTTCCATCACTTCAAACGTCATTTTTTTTTCATCACAAAAAACGACCGTCTGTATGGGGCATTAGGCCCCATACACACGATAGAATCCATCCACTGAAAAATCCCAGCGAATGGGTTTCAGCGGATAGATCCTATGGTGTGTACACTCCAGCGGATCTGTTTCCGCGGATATTTATCCCCTGGGATGGATTCCAGCAGATCAAATATTCGCTGACATGCTAAACAAATCTATCTGCTGGAATCCATCCCAACAGATGGATCCGCTGGTCTGTATAGACTCACCGGATCCATCCGTCCGAAGGGATCCCCCGCATGCGTCGTAATGATTCGACGCATGCGTGGAATTCCTTATATGACAGCGTCGCGCATGTCGCCGCGTCATAATCGCGGCGACGGCGCGACACGTCATCGCCAGAGGATTTCGGCGCGGATTTCAATGCGATGGTGAGTACACTCCATCGCATGAGAAATCCGCTGAAATCCTCGAGAGGATTTATCCGCGGAAACGGTCCGCTGGAACGTATTCGCGGATAAATCCTCTCGTGTGTATGGGGCCTTACTGTGACAGCACAACAATGAATCCTAATACTGTGCAAGACTGGATATCATAGTATTGTGTTCTTCCTTCCAGCAGGGAGAAGGTGCGGCGAGCATTACAGAAACTCCACCCACCTGAAACTTCAAGAAAGCGTAAAGCCAAATCCAAAGCCTCTGCATCTGCAGAGAAGCAAAAGAAGATCACCAATTTCTTCCCAGCAAGGAAATCAGCAGTTCACGAAAAGGTGAGCAAAATACAACTCACCTTCACCTCACCTGGGCACTTACCTGTCACTGGGAGCAGAGTTATGGGAGTGCGAGGTACGGCTCACACTTACCTCACCTGGGCACTTCCCTTTCACTGGGAGCAGAGTTATGGGAGTGCGAGGTACGGCTCACACTTACCTCACCTGGGCACTTACCTTTCACTGGGAGCAGAGTTATGGGAGTGCGAGGAACAGCTCACCTGAGCACTTCCCTGTCACTGGAAGCGGAATTATGGGAGAGCAGGGTACAGCTCACCTTCATCTTGTGAGAAACCATAAACCAGGCAGAGACAGAAAATGCAGTTAAAATCCCACTATTAATGTAATGCCAAAAATAACACAGACTAGAAACGTAGTCAAAAACAGAAGCCAGGGTTTGGATGCCAGAGCGGATAATCAGACGATCAGGGGTCAGGAAACCAGGAAAACCGAGTCAGTGTTGTCAGGAGCAAATAATCGGGAACAGGGATCGAAAGAGACGTCAGCCAGGCCAAGTCCTACACAGGAACACAAGCAGAAACACACTGGAGAACATAGACCACACAAGGGCAAGGAGGAAATTAGCCAAAAGGGGCTGGTTGTGGGCTGGATTAATGGGGCAGGTTAATGGTGATCAGGTGAGTCACTGGGGTAACAAGTGTCTGGTAATTAACCAACAGCTGATATGGACCTGGAGCCATTTGACGTGCCTACTGTATATTGACCTATCAAAAAAAAACACAGAGAGGCGCCTCTAATTTTGGCAATTGGCTTGAAGAAGGAACCAATCAGTAGTTCCTGAAATGCGTCCCATTTTGATGACATCACTTCTGGTTTGCGGTCCATGCTGGTTGTCGGTCCCCTCCTGCTGACGTTAATTCCGGGACTTGTGTTCCACGCTGATCCCGGCAGCATGGCTGCTTCATCGGTACCTCCAGAGCTGCGGCTTCTGTCTGCTGCCCCTTCTGAGATCCCATGCTGACGACTATCATTATCTCGGGGCGGGGCTGGACTGGGACAAAAATTTGGCCATGGACTTCTTCCAGACCGGCCCACTTAAATTTTGAGTGTCCCCATCAGCAGCCCCCTTACATCAGAGTGTCCCATCAGCAGCCCCTTACATCAGAGTGTCCCATCAGCAGCCCCTTACATCAGAGTGTCCCATCACCAGCCCCCTTACATCAGAGTGTCCCATCACCAGCCCCCTTACATCAGAGTGTCCCATCACCAGCCCCCTTACATCAGAGTGTCCCATCAGCACCCTTCTTACATCAGAGTGTCCCATCAGCACCCCCTTACATCAGAGTGTCCCATCAGCTCCTCCTTACATCAGAGTGTCCCCATCAGCACCCCCTTACATCAGAGTGTCCCCATCAGCTCCTCCTTACATCAGAGTGTCCCCATCAGCTCCCCCTTACATCAGAGTGTCCTCATCAGCTCCCCCTTACATCAGAGTGTCCCATCAGCAGCCCCCTTACATCAAAGTGTCCCATCAGCAGCCCCCTTACATCAGAGTGTCCCCATCACCAGCCCCCTTACATCAGAGTGTCCCATCACCAGCCCCCTTACATCAAAGTGTCCCATCAGCAGCCCCTTACATCAGAGTGTCCCATCAGCACCCCCTTACACCAGAGTGTCCTATCACCAGCCCCTACATAAAAGTGTCCCATTAGCAGCCCCTTACATCAGAGTGTCCCATCAGCACCCCCTTAAATCAGAGTGTCCCATCAGCACCCCCTTAAATCAGAGTGTCCCATCAGCACCCCCTTAAATCAGAGTGTCCCATCAGCAGCCCCTTACATCAGAGTGTCCCATCACCACCCCCTTACATCAGAGTGTCCCATCAGCAGCTCCCTTACATCAGAGTGTCCCATCAGCAGCTCCCTTACATCAGAGTGTCCCATCAGCACCCCCTTACATCAGAGTGTCCCCATCAGCTCCCCCTTACATCAGAGTGTCCCATCAGCAGCCCCCTTACAACAGAGTGTCCCCATCAGCAGCCCCCTTACATCAGAGTGTCCCCATCAGCAGCCCCCTTACATCAGAGTGTCCCATCAGCAGCTCCCTTACATCAGAGTGTCCCATCAGCACCCCCTTACATCAGAGTGTCCCATCAGCACCCCCTTACATCAGAGTGTCCCATCAGCAGCCCCTTACATCAAAGTGTCCCATTAGCAGCCCCTTACATCAGAGTGTCCCATCAGCACCCCCTTACATCAGAGTGTCCCATCAGCACCCCCTTACACCAGAGTGTCCTATCACCAGCCCCTACATAAAAGTGTCCCATTAGCAGCCCCTTACATCAGAGTGTCCCATCAGCACCCCCTTAAATCAGAGTGTCCCATCAGCACCACTTTAAATCAGAGTGTCCCATCACCACCCCCTTACATCAGAGTGTCCCCATCACCACCCCCTTACATCAGAGTGTCCCATCAGCAGCTCCCTTACATCAGAGTGTCCCATCAGCAGCTCCCTTACATCAGAGTGTCCCATCAGCAGCTCCCTTACATCAGAGTGTCCCATCAGCACCCCCTTACATCAGAGTGTCCCCATCAGCTCCCCCTTACATCAGAGTGTCCCATCAGCAGCCCCTTACATCAGAGTGTCCCATCAGCAGCCCCTTACATCAGAGTGTCCCATCAGCAGCCCCTTACATCAGAGTGTCCCATCAGCAGCCCCTTACATCAGAGTGTCCCATCAGCAGCCCCTTACATCAGAGTGTCCCATCAGCAGCCCCTTACATCAGAGTGTCCCATCAGCTCCCCCTTACATCAGAGTGTCCCATCAGCAGCCCCCTTACATCAGAGTGTCCCATCACCACCCCCTTACATCAGAGTGTCCCATCACCAGCCCCTTACATCAGAGTGTCCCATCAGCAGCCCCTTACATCGAAGTGTCCCATCAGCAGCCCCTTACATCAGTGTCCCCATCAGCAGCCCCCTTACATCAGAGTGTCCCATCACCAACCCCCTTACATCAGAGTGTCCCATCAGCACCCCCTTACATCAGAGTGTCCCATCAGCACCCCCTTACATCAGAGTGTCCCATCAGCACCCCCTCACATCAGAGTGTACCATCACCAGCCCCCTTACATCAGAGTGTCCCATTACCAGCCCCTTACATCAGAGTGTCCCATCAGCACCCCCTTACATCAGAGTGTCCCATCAGCTCCCCCCTACATCAGAGTGTCCCATCAGCACCCCCTTACATCAGAGTGTCCCATCAGCACCCCCTTACATCAGAGTGTCCCATCAGCACCCCCTTACATCAGAGTGTCCCATCACCAGCCCCCTTACATCAGAGTGTCCCATCACCAGCCCCCTTACATCAGAGTGTCCCATCACCAGCCCCCTTACATCAGAGTGTCCCCATCAGCTCCCCCTTACATCAGAGTGTCCCATCAGCAGCCCCTTACATCAGAGTGTCCCATCACCAGCCCCTTACATCAGAGTGTCCCATCAGCAGCCCCTCACATCAGAGTGTCCCCCCTCTCCTCCACCTCCCACATGTACTCACAGTTCTGAAGGCAGCTTCTCTTCTTACTCTCCCCAGTCATATGATAAGTGACAAGTGATAAGGGGAGAGAGGAAGGAAAGTCTGCTGGCTGGAGGGAGCAGAAAGCTTAATCCTCCCTCCAGCAAGTGACGGCAGCTGCTCCTCCTGACAGGAGTGAGATTGCGATTACTTAATGTCAGAGAGGAGCTGCTCCAGGACTGCACATGACCAGCTTACTGAGCCATCGGCCCACCGGGAAACTCCATGATTTTGTATCGTGATTGCGACATTATGGCGGACACATCAGACACCTTTGAGGCTATTTTGTGACCATTGTCATTGATACAGCGATCAGTGCAATAAAAATGCACTGATTACTGTATAAATGACACTGGCAGGGAAGAGGTTAAACACTAGGGGGCGATGAAGGTGTTAAGTGTGTCCTAGGGATGTGTTCTAACTATTAGGGGACGTGGCTACGAGTGACACGTCACTGATTGCTGCTCCCAATGACAGGGAGCAGTAGATCACTGTCCTGTCACTAGGCAGAACAGGGGAATGCCTTGTTTACATAGGCATCTCCCTGTTCTGCCGCTCTGTGACACGAATGCAGGCCAGCGGCGAACATCGAGTTCCTGAGACCCGCGGGCACAGTCAAGGAGAGCGCGGCTTCGTAAAGGGGACGTACAGGTACGTCCATTTGCCCACGGCTGCTATTCGGCCGGCGTTTATCGGCGTGCAGCGGTTGGCAAGTGGTTAATGCATTCTAAGGAAAAAAACATTCTGAACGCATCTCCTTCCCTAGTGTCCCCCCCCCCCCTTATACTCACCTGAGCCCAAACTCGATCCAGCACTGTGCATGAGAGCAGAGGCTCTCTCAGCTTTCTCCCTCCTCATTGGCTCAGACACAGCAGCGGGAGCCAATGGCAATCACAGCCAATGAGGCGGGAATAAGGGGTGGGGCATGGGAGTGTGCATGCAGGCTATGATGAAGAATATTTTCTACCAATCCTCTGTCTGTGCCTGGCATTACCGTATTTTCCGGCGTATAAGACGACTTTTTAACCCCTTAAAATGTTCTTAAAAGTCGGGGGTCGTCTTATACGCCGGTAACCTAACATTCCCTTACCTTATCCTAAGAAATGCAGAATCGCGGCCGTCCATTTTTCAAAGCCGCGCCTCCTACTTCTTCTGTTCCGTGATAGGCGGAACACTCAGCTTCCCAGGAGACAGAGGCCCAGATTCACGTACAGCGGCGTATCTTTGAGCGGGCGTAACGTATCCTATTTACGTTACGCCTCCGTAACTTAGACGGGGCAAGTGCAGTATTCTCAAAGCACTTGCTCCGTAAGTTGCGGCGGCGTAGCGTAAATAGGTCGGCGTAAGCCTGCCTAATTCAAATGTGGAAGATGTGGGCGTGTGTTATGTAAATGTTATGTGACCCCACGTAAATGACGCTTTTTACGAACGGCGCATGCGCCGTCCGTGGACATATCCCAGTGTGCATTGCTCCAAATACGCCGCAGGGACGTATTGGTTTCGACGTGAACGTAAATTACGTCCAGCCCCATTCACGGACGACTTACGCAAACGACGTAAAAAATTTCAAAATTCGACGCGGGAACGTCGTCCATACTTAACATTGATACGCCGCATGTACGCCTCATATGGCAGGGGTAACTTTACGCCGGGAAAAGCCTAACGTAAACGGCGTATCTGTACTGCGTCGGCTGGGCGTACGTTCGTGAATTCACGTATCTAGCTGATTTACATATTTCTAGGCGTAAATCAGCGTACATGCCCCTAGCGGCCAGCGTAAATATGCAGTTAAGATCCGACGGCATAAGAGACTTACGCCAGTCGGATCTAATACAAATCTATGCGTAACTGATTCTAAGAATCAGACTCAGAGATACGACGTCACATCTCCTTTGAGAATCTGGGCCACTGTGTTTAGTGTCCGCCTATCACGGAGGCCCTCTCGTCCTCGGACGAGAGGGCCTACGTGATAGGCGAACACTGAACACAGTGGCCCAGATTCAGGTAGCCTTGCGCTTTATTTACGTAGGCGCAGGGCACCGTTTTTGCCCTGCGCCCCCGCAAGTTTTCTGCGCTACTCGCGATTCACAGAGCAGTAGCTCCGTAAATTGCGTGTGCGCTCCGGCAAAATGCCCGACGTAAGCGAGCGCAATTTAAATTATCCCGTAGGGGGCGGGAATCATTTAAATTAGGCGCGTTCCCGCGCCGAGCGTAGGGCGCATGCTCCGTCGGGAAACTTTCCCGACGTGCATTGCGGTAAATGACGTCGCAAGGACGTCATTTGCTTCAAAGTGAACGTGAATGGCGTCCAGCGCCATTCACGATTCACTTACGCAAACGACATAAATTTCAAATTTTGCGACGCGGGAACGACGGGTATACTTTAGCATTGGCTGGCCCTGCTATTAGAAGGGGCAGCCTTACGCTAAACACGCCGTACGCAAACGACGTAAACTGCGTACGCAGGGCGCGCGTACCGTAGTGAATCGGCGTTAGTATGCAATTTGCATACTATACGCGGAGCACAACGGGAACGCCACCTAGCGGCCATCGCAAGAATGCAGCCTAAGATATGCGGGCATAAGAGCCTTATGCCACGCATATCTTAGGCTGCAGTCGGCGTAACGAGGTTCCTGAATCAGGAGCATTCGTTACGCCGGCGCAAGTAAGCAATTGCGCTGCGTAACTATGGTTACGCAGGCGCAATTGCTTCTTGAATCTGGGCCAGTGCCTCCTGGGAAGCTGAGTGTTCCGCCTATCACGGAATAGAAGAATTAGGAGGCGCGGCTTTTGAAAAACGGATGGCCGCGATTCTGCATGTCTGAGGATAAGGTAAGGGATCGTCAAGACACAGTCAGGGATGTCATAAGGGAACAGCGAATCTGGCATGTAATGGGGCACAGTGAGTCTGGCATGTAATAAGGCACAGTGAGTCTGGCATGTAGTGGCACAGTGAGGCATGTAATGGGGCACAGTGAGTCTGGCATGTAATGGGGCACAGTGAGTCTGGCATGTAGTGGCACAGTGAGGCATGTAATGGGGCACAGTGAGGCATGTAATGGGGCACAGTGAGTCTGGCATGTAATGGGGCACAGTGAGGCATGTAATGGGGCACAGTGAGTCTGGCATGTAATGGGGCACAGTGAGTCTGGCATGTAGTGGCACAGTGAGACATGTAATGGGGCACAGTGAGTCTGGCATGTAATGGGGCACAGTGGATCTGGCATGTAATGGGGCACAGTGAGTCTGGCATGTAATGGGGCACAGTGAGTCTGGCATGTAATAAGGCACAGTGAGTCTGGCATGTAGTGGCACAGTGAGGCATGTAATGGGGCACAGTGAGTCTGGCATGTAATGGGGCACAGTGAGTCTGGCATGTAGTGGCACAGTGAGGCATGTAATGGGGCACAGTGAGTCTGGCATGTAATGGGGCACAGTGAGTCTGGCATGTAGTGGCACAGTGAGGCATGTAATGGGGCACAGTGAGTCTGGCATGTAATGGGGCACAGTGAGGCATGTAATGGGGCACAGTGAGTCTGGCATGTAATGGGGCACAGTGAGTCTGGCATGTAGTGGCACAGTGAGACATGTAATGGGGCACAGTGAGTCTGGCATGTAATGGGGCACAGTGGATCTGGCATGTAATGGGGCACAGTGAGTCTGGCATGTAATGGGGCACAGTGAGTCTGGCATGTAATGGGGCACAGTGAGGCATGTAGTGGCACAGTCTGGCATGTAATGGGGCACAGTGAGTCTGGCATGTAATGGGGCACAGTGAGTCTGGCATGTAATGGGGCACAGTGAGGCATGTAGTGGCACAGTCTGGCATGTAATGGGGCACAGTGAGTCTGGCATGTAATGGGGCACAGTGAGTCTGGCATGTAATGGGGCACAGTGAGTCTGGCATGTAATGGGGCACAGTGAGTCTGGCATGTAATGGGGCACAGTGAGTCTGGCATGTAATGGGGCACAGTGAGGCATGTAATGGGGCACAGTGAGTCTGGCATGTAATGGGGCACAGTGAGTCTGGCATGTAGTGGGGCACAGTGAGTCTGGCATGTAGTGGGGCACAGTGAGTCTGGCATGTAGTGGGGCACAGTGAGTCTGGCATGTAATGGGGCACAGTGAGTCTGGCATGTAGTGGCACAGTGAGGCATGTAATGGGGCACAGTGAGGCATGTAATGGGGCACAGTGAGGCATGTAATGGGGCACAGTGAGTCTGGCATGTAATAAGGCACAGTGAGTCTGGCATGTAGTGGCACAGTGAGGCATGTAATGGGGCACAGTGAGTCTGGCATGTAATGGGGCACAGTGAGTCTGGCATGTAGTGGCACAGTGAGGCATGTAATGGGGCACAGTGAGTCTGGCATGTAATGGGGCACAGTGAGTCTGGCATGTAGTGGCACAGTGAGGCATGTAATGGGGCACAGTGAGGCATGTAATGGGGCAAAGTGAGTCTGGCATGTAATGGGGCACAGTGAGGCATGTAATGGGGCACAGTGAGTCTGGCATGTAATGGGGCACAGTGAGGCATGTAGTGGCACAGTCTGGCATGTAATGGGGCACAGTGAGTCTGGCATGTAATGGGGCACAGTGAGTCTGGCATGTAATGGGGCACAGTGAGTCTGGCATGTAATGGGGCACAGTGAGTCTGGCATGTAATGGGGCACAGTGAGTCTGGCATGTAATGGGGCACAGTGAGGCATGTAATGGGGCACAGTGAGTCTGGCATGTAATGGGGCACAGTGAGTCTGGCATGTAGTGGGGCACAGTGAGTCTGGCATGTAGTGGGGCACAGTGAGTCTGGCATGTAGTGGGGCACAGTGAGTCTGGCATGTAATGGGGCACAGTGAGTCTGGCATGTAGTGGCACAGTGAGGCATGTAATGGGGCACAGTGAGTCTGGCATGTAGTGGGGCACAGTGAGTCTGGCATGTAGTGGGGCACAGTGAGTCTGGCATGTAATGGGGCACAGTGAGTCTGGCATGTAATGGGGCACAGTGAGTCTGGCATGTAATGGGGCACAGTGAGTCTGGCATGTAATGGGGCACAGTGAGTCTGGCATGTAATGGGGCACAGTGAGTCTGGCATGTAATGGGGCACTATGAGGCATGTAGTGGCACAGTCTGGCATGTAATGGTGGCACCGTGAGGCGAGGCATGACTAGTAGGAAGGGGGTAGTCTTATACGGCGAGTATATCCCAAAACCAACATTTTAGCTGGAAAATTAGGGGGTCGCCTTATACGCCCAGTCGTCTTATACGCCGGAAAATACGGTAATCTGCAGGTGGCATGGAGGGTGAGAGATAGAAACTCATGTCTTATTTCTTGTCTGACAGCCTTCTACAGGGAGCTCTCCGACCTCCAGCAGATGACCCCCGGAGTCTGAATATAGGGGAGTTCTGACATCAGATGGGAGGCGGGACCATTCTGGATTCCAATGATATTATATCGTGTTACAGTGATCGGTTTGTGGCAAAGACTGCAATGGCGGGAACGTTATCATGTATTTTGGGGTGTATATACTTGTTTCTAGAAATGGGATGGAGGGATGTTCTCATCATTGTATTCCTTTCTTGTTGGGTGACACACCACGAATAGGATAATATACAGTATCTGACAAAAGTAAGGACACCCCTCACATTTCTGTAAATATTTTCTTGTATCTTTTCATGTGACAACACTGAAGAAATGACACTTTTAGGTAGATTCAGGTAGAGTTTGGCCGACTTATCAGTAGATAAGTCGACCTAACTCAGAATCTACGCCGGCGTTTGTTTAAGTGTATGCTCAAACAGAGATACGCTTAAACAAAGCTAAGATACGACGGCTTGCGCCGTTCTATCTTAGCTTGCAATTTTTCTGCTGGCCGCTAGATGGCGCTTCCATTGCGGCCGGCGTAGATTATGTAAATGAGGGGATACGCCGATTCACGAACGTACGCCAGGCCGACGCAGTCGAACTGCGTCGTTTCCGTAAGGCATAGGCCGCCTAAAGTTAGAGCTAGGCTCTAGTGGAATAGTAATGTTAAGTATGGCTGCCGTTCCCGCCGCGAAATTCGAAATTTTTACGTCGTTTGCGTAAGTCGTCCGCGAATCGGGATTTACGTAGTTTACGTCCACGTCGAAATCAATAGGCCCGTACGGCGTACTTAGCCGCAATGCGCACTGGGAAATGTAGTCGCCCGGCGCATGCGCAGTTAGAAAAAACTTCAAAAAACGTGAGGTCAAGCCTCATTAGCATTAAACACGCCCCACCCCAACCCATTTGAATTAGGCGCCCTTACGCCCGCCGTGTTTACACTACGCCGCCCTAAGTAAGGAGGTAAGTGCTTTCTGAATCATGTACTTTCCTCTCTTACTTAAGGCGGCGTAGTGTAAACACGCTAGGCTACGCTGACCTTAAGTTTAGGCGCCCTACGTGAATCTACCTATGTGTATCTACAATGTTGTGTAGTGAGTGTACAGCTTGTATAACAGTGTAAATTTTTCTGCCCCCTCAAAATAACTCAACACACAGCCATTAATGTCTAAACCGCCGGCAACAAAAGTGAGTACACCCCTAAGTGAAAATGTCCAAATTGGGCCCAAAGTGTCAATATTTTGTGTGGCCACCATTATTTTCTTATAATTTTCTGCCTTAACCCTCTTGGGCATGGAGATCATCAGAGCTTCACAGGTTGTCACTGGAGTCCTCTTCCCCTCCTCCATGATGACATCACAGAGCTGGTGGATGTTGGAGATCTAGCGCTCCTCCACCTTCCGTTTGAGGAGCCCCACAGATGATCAATAGGGTTTAGGTCTGGAGACATGCTTGGCCAGTCCATCACCTTTACCCTCAGCTTCTTTAGCAAGGCAGTGGTGGTCTTGGAGGTGTGTTTGGGGTCATTATCATGTTGGATTACTACCCTGCGGGCCAGTCTCTGAAGGGAGGGGATTGTGCTCTGCTTCAGTATGTCACAGTACATGTTGTAATTCATGGTTCCCTCAATGATCTGTAGCCCCCCAGTGCCGGCAGCACTCATGCAGCCCCAGACCACGACACTCCCACCACCATGCCTGACTGTAGACAACACACACTTGTCTTTGTCCTCCTCACCTGGTTGCCGCCACACACACCTGACACCATCTGACACCAAATACCTTTATCTTGGTCTCATCAGACCACAGGACACGGTTCCAGTAATCCATGTCCTTAGTCTGCTTGTCTTCAGCAAACGGTTTGTGGTCTTTCTTGTGCATCATCTTTAGAAGAGGCTTCCTTCTGTGATGACAGCCATGCAGACCAATTTGATGCAGTGTGTGGCGTATGGTCTGAGTCCCCCCACCCCTTCAACCTCTGCAGCAATGCTGGCAGCACTCATACGTCTATTTCCCAAAGACAACCTCTGGATATGACGCTGAGCACGTGACCTCAACTTCTTTGGACCATAGCAAGGCCTGTTCTGAGGGGAACCCGTCCTGTTATACCGCTGGATGGTCTTGGCCACCGTGCTGCAGATCAGTTTCAGGGTCTTGGCAATCTTCTTATATCCTCAGCCATCTTTATGTAGAGACACAATTCATTTTTTCAGATCCTCAGAGAGTTCTTTGCCATGAGGTGCCATGTTATACATCCAGTGACCAGTATGAGAGAGTGAGAGCGATAACACCAAAATGTATCACACCTGCTCCCCATTCATACCTGAGACCTTGTAACACTAATGAGTCACATGACACCGGGGGGAGGGAAAATGGATAATTGGGCCCAATTCTGACATTTTCACTTAGGGGTGTACTCACTTTTGTTGCCAGCGGTTGAGACATTAATGGCTGTGTGTTGAGTTATTTTGAGGGGACAGAAAATGTACACTGTTATACAAGCTGTACAATCACTACACAACATTGTAGATACAAATATCTGGATTCATGTAGGTCGCCGCATCTTTAAGGCGGCGTAGCGTACTGTTGTTATGCTACGCCGCCTTAAGTCAGAGAGGCAAGTACTGTATTCACAAAGTACTTGCCTCCTAACTTACGGCGGCGTAGCGTAAATGCAGCCGGCGTAAGCGCGCCTAATTCAAATGAGGATGGGGGGGGGCGTGTTTTATGTTAATTACTCGTGACCCGACGTGATTGCCGTTTTTTACGAACGGCGCATGCGGCGTCCGTGTACATATCCCAGTGTGCATTGCGCCCAAGTACGCCGCAAGGACGTATTGGTTTCGACGTGAACGTAAATTACGTCCAGCCCTATTCACGGACGACTTACGCAAACAACGTAAAATTTTCAAATTTCGACGGGGGAACGACGGCCATACTTAACATTGACTAGGCCAGCTATTTGATGGAATAACTTTACACCTGAAAATGCCTTACGTAAACGGCGTAACTTTACTGCGACGGGCAAGCGTACGTTCGTGAATAGGCGTATCTAGTCATTTACTTATTCTACGCCGAACTCAACAGAAGCGCCACCTAGCGGCCAGCCTAAATATTGCACCCTAAGATATGACAGCGCAGGCTGTCGTATCTTAGATAGGTTTAAGTGTATCTCAGTTTGAGAACACACTTAAACTTAGGACAGCGCAAATTCCGAGTTAGGTCGGCGTATTTACTGATACGCCGGCCTAACTCTTTCTGAATCTAGCTAAAAGTGTAATTTCTTGAGTGTTGTCACATGAAAAGATAGAAGAAAATATTTACAGAAATCTGAGGGGTGTCCTCACTTATGTGAGATACTGTATGTCCTGCCTACAGTGAGAAAGGGTTTTTTCTTTCTGGTTCTCCGAGAGACACAGAAATTCTTCAACTTTTGGGTTATACTGCTGCCTACAGGAGACTCGGACACTGGAATACAAAGGAGTATCAGCTGAGGCCGGGATCTTCAGAGGGACACACCACACCATGGGTTGACGTCGCAATTAGTTACGCTGTTTACGTAAGACATACGCCGGCGTAAAGATAAAGCAGGTCTCTAGGTGGCGCAGCCCATGCAAAGTATGGACGTCGGAACAAGCGTATCTTTTTACGTTGTTTGCGTAAGTCGTACGCGAATAGGGCTGTGCGTAATTTACATTCACATCGTAGGCGGTGTTCGACGTATCTTAGGCATTCTATCCGACGCATGCGCACTGGGATACGTCCACGGACGGCGCATGCGCCGTTCGTTCAAAACGTCATTTACGTGGGGGTCATGCTTTATTTACATAAAACACGTCCACCTCTTCACAAGTCGCCAGGACGCTATTTCTAGTCGCTATGGCGACCTGGCGAGCGGGATTTGTCGAGCCCTGCTTTTACCACTTGCTTACTGGGCACATAAACCCCCTTCGTGCCCAGGCGAAATTTCAGCTTCCGGCACTGCGTCGCTTTAACTGACATTTGCGCGGTCGTGCGACGTGGCTCCCAAACAAAATTGACGTCCTTTTTTCCCCACAAATAGAGCTTTCTTTTGGTGGTATTTGATCACCTCTGCGGTTTTTATTTTTTGCGCCATAAACAAAAAAAGAGCGACAATTTAAAAAATATATATATATTTTTTACTTGTTGCTATAATAAATATCCCAATTTTTTAAAAAAAAAAATATTTTTTTTTCTCAGTTAAGGCCGATACGTATTTTTCTACGTATTTTTGTAAAAAAAAAAAAATCGCAATAAGCGACTGGTTTGCGCAAAAGTTATAGCGCCTACAAAATAGGGGACAGAATTATGATTTTTTTTTAATTCTTTTTTTTTTTACTGGTAATGGCGGCGATCTGCAATTTTTATTGGGACTGCGATATTGCGGCGGACGTATCGGACACTTTTGACACAAATTTAGGACCATTCACATTTATACAGCGATCAGTGCTATAAATATGCACTAATTACTGTATAAATGTGACTGGCAGTGAAGGGGTTAACACCAGGGGGTGAGGAAGGGGTTAAATGTATTCCCTGGGTGTGTTCTAACTGTGTGGGGGGAGGGGACTGACTGGGGGAGGTGACCGATGCTGTGTCCCTATGTACAAGAGACACAGATCGGTCTCCTCTCCTCTGACAGCACGTGGAGCTCTGTCACCTGCTGTGTCACCGCCGATCGCGTGTACCCGGCGGACATCGCGGCCGCCAGGTACACGCATCGGCTCTTCAGCGATGCGCCGGGACAGTGTTTACCCGCTGCGCGCCACCCAGTGGCGCTCGCGGGTTATGCTTTTAAAAAGACGTCCAAAGACGTCCACTTGGCACTTGAGAGCCGCGCTGTTGACGTCTTTTGTCAATAGCGCGGGTCTGAAGTGGTTAAAGTATAACCAAAGGCAAATTTTTTTTTTTGGTGTTAAATTAGTAATGTGGGTGAATAGCCGTTCTGACATGGCACCACATCCCATAATGCAGAACATGTGAAAAAAAGGATGCGTTTTTCTGGATATTTTTGTTGTTATTTTGTCTCTCCGACCAATAAAATGATAGACTGATCGTTTCTTTGCCAGTGGGGCAAACGTACAAACTCAGCAGGGGATCGAAATACTTATTCCCCTCACTGTACATGCACGTTGATACATTTTGTACACCTTAAGGTGCATTTTTTATGATGTGTTTTTACATGCACTTTTCTGTATTTTTTATACATGTATTATTATGTCTCAGTCTTGTTGATTTTATGGAATAATCAAAATTAAAACCTTGTTGTCTCTTTCTGTTACTACATGCGATTTCCCTTTTGTAAAAACTGCTATATGTGCGTTTCTCTTCACTCCATTGGCCAGATTCACGTACGGCGGCTTAAAGTTGTGCGGGCGTAGCGTATGCAATTTACGTTACACCGCCGCAATTTAGAGAGGCAAGTGCTGTATTCACAAAGCACTTGCGTCCTAAGTTACGGCGGCGTAGCGTAAATGTGCCGGCGTAAGCGCGCCTAATTCAAATTGGGAAGAGGTGGGCGTGTTTTACGCCAATAAGGCATGACCCCACGTAATTGACGTTTTTGAACGTACGGCGCATGCGCCGTCCGTGGACGTAACCCAGTGCGCATTGCTCCAAATTACGCCGCAAAGACTCATTGGTTTCGACGTGAACGTAAATTACGCCCAGCCCCATTCACGGACGACTTACGCAAACGACGTAAAAATTTCAAAATTCGACGCGGTTCCGACGTCCATACTTAACATTGGCTGCGCCATCTTACGTAAACGGCGTATCTTTACTGCGACGGGCGAGCGTACGTTCGTGAATAGAGGCGTATCTCGCTGATTTACATATTCTAGGCGTAAATCGGCGTACACGCCCCTAGCGGCCAGCGTAAATAGACAGCTGAGATACGACGGCGTAGGAAGACTTACGGCACTCGTATCTTAGCAACATTTAAGTGTATCTCAGTTTGGGCATACGCTTAAATGTAGGACGGCGCGGATTCAGAGTTACGATGGCGTATCTACTGATACGCCAGCGTAAATATATATGAATCTGGCTATATTTGTGCAAGGGGTAGGGTGTGTGGGTAATAGTCACATGTTTCCCCATTAACCAGTTGACCTCTGGAAGATTTACCCCCCTTTATGACCAGGCCCAGGGCCGCCATCGGGGGGTACAGGCAGTACACCTGTAAGGGGCCCGGATGGCAACCCCCCCTTTTTTTTTTTATAATTTTTTTTATATATATATATATATATATATATATATATATTTATTAACCACTTAAGGACTGCTTAACGACAATATACGTTGGCAGAATGGCACCGCTGGGCACAATCACGTACCTGACTGTATAAAGTCCAGCGGTGGGTCGCAGGCCCGCGACCCGGTCCGAAGCTCCGTGACCTCGGCCGCGGGACTCGCGAACCCGATCGGCGCTAGAGTCCCGCGATCGGTCCCCGGAGCTGAAGAACGGGGAGAGGTGTGTGTAAACTCGGCTTCCCCGTTCTTCACTGTGGCGGCGTCATTGATCGTGTGATCCCTGATATAGGGACGCACAGTCAATGACGTCACACCTACAGCCCCGCCCCCCTACAGTTGTAAACACACATGAGGTCACACTTAACTCCTTCAGCGCCCCCTTGTGGTTAACTCCCAAACTGCAAATGTCATTTTCACAATAAACAATGCAATTTAAATGCATTTTTTGCTGTGAAAATGACAATGGTCCCAAAAATGTGTCAAGTGTCCGAAGTGTCCGCCATAATGTCGCAGTCATGAAAAAAAATCGCTGATCGCCACCATTAGTAGTAAAAAAAAAAAAAATTTATAAAAATGCCATAAAACTATCCCCTATTTTGTAAACGCTATAAATTTTGCGCAAACCAATCGATAAACGCTTATTGCGATTTTTTTTTTACCAAAAATAGGTAGAAGAATACGTATCGGCCTAAACTGAGGAAAAAAAATATGTTTTTATATATTTTTGGAGGATATTTATTATAGCAAAAAGTAAAAAATATAGAATTTTTTTCAAAATTGTCGCTCTATTTTTGTTTATAGCGCAAAAAATAAAAACCGCAGAGGTGATCAAATACCACCAAAAGAAAGCTCTATTTGCGGGGAAAAAAGGACGCCAATTTTGTTTGGGAGCCACGTCGCACGACCGCGCAATTGTTAGTTAAAGCGACGCAGTGCCGAATCGCAAAACCTGGCCTGGGCATTTAGCAACAAAATGGTCCGGGGCTTAAGTGGTTAAATGACCCCTCCGGCGTATTTTATGCTAAAAAACTACGCGTTTTGTCGGGGCAAATCGCGGGACAAAACGCCGCAATTTGTCGCGGCAAATCGCGGTACAATACGCCGCGTTCAGGTGTGAATGCAGCCTTAAGGTCAGGTTGCTTGGCTGGGTGTTGGCTGCCCGTGCAACGGAGTGAAGTGCGTGAGGCGACGTGCCAAAAAAATACCTGAAAGTGGGAGGAGTTTCCCACCCCTGCGTGAGTATGTCTGGCGCGGAAGAGTCTGGATTGCTTGATAGTGGAGAGAAGATCGGTTGCAGTCATGTCGGCGTATCCATCGCCATCGGAGAGGCTGAGGCCTACTATGTCTCGGGCTGGAGCTAGTGCGAATCCTGCACCCACCGGAGCCTTGTTGACGGATACAGGTATAAACTTTCTCTACTCTCATCCATCACCCTGGACGGCGAGGTAACATGCCGCCCAAAAATATCCAGCAGCTCCTTCGGGGGCAGTGCTACAAGTACATGGATTGAAAACTGGCTTCAAGGGCGAGTTCAGAGGGTGGTGATAAATGGGAAGTACTAGTTAGAGCGAGAGCAATAATTCTAGCCCTGGACCTCCTCTGTAACTCAAAACATGCAACCTGTAGAATTTTCTAAACGTCGCCTATGGAGATTTTAAAGGGTAAAAGTTTGACGCCATTCCACGAGCGGACGCAATTTTGAAGCGTGACATGTTGGGTATCAATTTACTCGGCGTAACATTTTTTTAATAATATTGGTAATATTCTTCTTCTGATCACTAATATTATTAAGCGCATTTATATTTATTATACTTTTAATAATATTGGTAATATTCTTCTTATTATTACTAATATTATTACGTGTATTCATATTTATTATAATTTTAATAATATTGGTGATATTCTTCTTCTTATCACTAATATTATTAAGTGCATTCATATTTATTATACTTTTAATAATATTGGTAATATTCTTCTAACATTAATATTATTATTATTATTAAGTGCATTTATATTTATTATACTTTTAATAATATTGGTAATATTCTTCTTCTTATTACTAATATTATTACGTGTATTAATATTTATTATAATTTTAATAATATTGGTAATATTCTTCTTATCACTATTATTAATAAGTGCATTTATATTTATTATACTTTTAATAATATTGGTAATATTCTTCTTCTGATCACTAATATTATTAAGCGCATTCATATTTATTATACTTTTAATAATATTGGTAATATTCTTCTAACATTACTATTATTATTATTATTATTATTATTATTATTATTATTATTAAGCACATTTATATTTATTATACTTTTAATAATATTGGTAATATTCTTCTTCTTATCACTAATATTATTAAGTGCATTCATATTTATTATACTTTTAATAATATTGGTAATATTCTTCTAACATTACTATTATTATTATTATTATTATTATTATTATTATTATTAAGTGTATTCATATTTATTATACTTTTAATAATATTGGTGATATTCTTATTATTATCACTAATATTATTAAGTGCATTCATATTTATTATACTTTTAATAATATTGATAATATTCTTCTTATTATTACTAATATTATTACGTGTATTCATATTTATTATAATTTTAATAATATTGGTAATATTCTTCTTCTTATCACTAATATTATTAAGTGCATTCATATTTATTATACTTTTAATAATATTGGTAATATTCTTCTTATCGCTAATATTATTACATGTATTCATATTTATTATACTTTTAATAATATTGGTAATATTCTTCTTATTATCACTAATATTATTAAGTGCATTCATATTTATTATACTTTTAATAATATTGGTAATATTCTTCTTATCACTATTATTATTAAGCGCATCCATATTTATTATACTTTTAATAATATTCTTCTTATTATCACTAATATTATTAAGTGCATTCATATCTATTATACTTTTAATAATATTGGTAATATTCTTCTTATTATTACTAATATTATTACGTGTATTCATACTTAGTATAATTTTAATAATATTGGTAATATTCTTCTTCTTATCACTAATATTATTAAGTGCATTCATATTTATTATACTTTTAATAATATTGGTAATATTCTTCTTATCACTATTATCAATAAGTGCATTTATATTTATTATACTTTTAATAATATTGGTAATATTCTTCTTCTCATCACTAATATTATTAAGTGTATTCATATTTAATATAATAATAATAATAATTATAATAATATAATTCATATTCATTTATAATATTAAATAAAAATAAAACGAATCAAACATACAGAATTATTACATGTTATTAATATTATACTAAATATAAAATACAGCATTATCTATGAATAACCATAATGACCATAATAACCATAATGAATTTAAATACAGATTGAAGCAGCTGCAAGCACAGACACAATTTTCTCAGTGCTGGTCATGTGACCTGCAGTCTCAAAATAGTAAACAAGCACTATGATGTCACTGTGGTAACATGACCTGCAGCTGGTAAATAGCAGTGCAGGGGGAGGAGCTGTCAGTTGACATTTGGTCTTCACAGCAGAAGCATCTCTCTTGCAGAGCTCCTGACTGATAGATTCGTATTTCATCACATTATCTCCAGTGATTGGAATTGAGAGTCGATTGATTGATTGGCATTAATTGTCTGATCTATTATCAGTAATTGACATTTCCTGTCAGTTATTTTCTTCAAGCAAAAATGAGGAACGAAATCCTCGCCGTGTTTTTTTTTCTGTTGGTTCCTTGGGAACTAAACAGAAGAAATACCGTCATACAATCCCAAGAGGTCCGCATGGATCAGGAGGAGGGGATTGTGGAACCAACACAGAAGCCAGCGGAGATTCCGCTGATTTTTAAAATCCTTTACCCATGGGCTGTACCCAGAGATGTCGTCAGAGGGGCCCCAGAGACCCGCATGGAGGAGCACAGAAATTTAATCGGAGGGTCCCCAGAGACCCGCATGGAGGAGGAGGAAGAGATTGTGGAAACAACACCACAGCCAGCAAAGATTTCCCTGATATTTAGAATCTTGTACCCATGGGCTGTCCCCAGAGATGTCGTCAGAGGGGCCCCAGAGACCCGCATGGAGGAGGAGAACATGAAGAGGACGGTGCAGCCAGTGGAGGAAATGGTAAGAGGAATTGAAAACGACCGTCCAGAACCCATCAGCTGGTTTTTATTCCTGACCCGTCCTCCATTCTGGTTTAGCTGGGCAGTCCTGATCTGTGCTCTCATTCTGAAGTACGCCCTGCGCCAAAATTACCCGGCCAGAATATTAGGACGCTATTTGATGTTCCTGCAGCTGAGCGGATTCGTTTATCTACTGATCGATATCTGGAACAGCAGGGGGACATCCTTTGAGAATCTAATCCTACCCCTGCTTATAAATGCAGGTGATTGGTACCAATGGGTGGTCGCCGGGCTCTGGTCAGTCTGGTCCAAGGGGTGGGTGGCCTTAGAGAACACAGTCCCACCCCTGCTTATCGATATTGTTACTGAGCACCAGTTAGAATGCTTTCTGGGGCTTATCACCATGCTGGTGGTACTGCTCCTAATATTTTTCAAGCCATTCTACCGACTGCTCCGACCAACAAGTGAGAATGTGGAGAGCACCATGGAGGATCACATCAGTGCTTACCAATGGGATTTCTGCCGGCCAGTGAAGAAGCGCAGGCAAACCAATTACCTATGTGCCCTGCTACAGCGGCGAATGAAGAGAAGTAAACCACGAATGGCGGTCGAGCGCAAAAATATATTTTTAGAAAAGCGTGCCATCATCCCATCAAATGCCGCAATCATTCCACCAACAAGTGACGTCATTCTACCAGCAAATGCCGCCATCATTCCACCAACAAGTGATCTCACTCTACCAGCAAATGCCGCAATCATTCCACCAACACGTGACGTCACTCTACCAGCAAATGCCACCATCATTCCACCAACAAGTGACGTCATTCTACCAGCAAATGCCGCCATCATTCCACCAACACGTGATCTCACTCTACCAGCAAATGCCACCATCATTCCACCAACAAGTGATCTCACTCTACCAGCAAATGCCGCCATCATTCCACCAACAAGTGACGTCACTCTACCAGCAAATGCCGCCGTCATTCCACCAACACGTGACGTCACTCTACCAGCAAATGCCGCCATCATTCCACCAAAGAGCAAAAATGGAGAGAGTGCTATGGAGGTGACCGGCTCTTCCATTCCCAGAGTCGCACCTCATAGGGTTAACATCTGGGATAGCATACGGGCTTCATGCCGGCCAATGAAAAAGCGCAGGCCGACCAAAGTGTTTAGGGATAGGGACATCATTCCAACAGGTGTCACACCTCCTCAGGATTGCCTACGTGCCCCGCTACGCCGGCAAATGAAGAGATGTAAACCACCAATGGTGGTCATGCGCAAATTTTTCTTCCCAGGAAAGAGGAAGCGCAGGCCAACCAAAATGTTCAAAGATGGCGACATAATCCCAACGAGCGATGACATCCTTCCAACAAGAGAAAATGCAGAGAGCACCATGGAGGAGACGGACTTTCCTATTCCCAGAGTCGCACCTCCTAGGGATCACATCCGTGCTCACATACGGGATTTATGCCGGCCAATGAAGACGCGCAGGCCAACCAAAGCGTCTAGGGATAGCATCATATTCCCACCGAGCGATGACATCCTTCCAACAAGTGAAAATGTGGACAGCTCTATGGAAGAGACTGACGTTCCTGTTTCCAGAGTCGCACCTCCTCGAGCTTCCTTTCGTGCTAGGCTAAGCCAGCGAATAAAGAAGCTCAAAACAAAAATGGTGGCCGGGCAGAAGAAAATCTTCCCACGAAAGAGTGACATCACCCCACCGAGTGATGTCATCATTCCACCAACAAGCAAAAATGCAGCGAGCGCTACGGAGAAGACGGCATTCCCCATTCCCAGCGTCGCACCTACTAGGAATAACACTAGGCCCTGTAGTGATGAGGTCCTTCCAACCAAATACAGAGTGGACAGAGCTACAGAAGAGACCGACGTTCCCATTCCCAGTGTCGCGCCTCCTCGGGATCACAGCAACGTCATCCCACAGAATGGTGGTCGCCTCTCATTACCGAGTTCCCTTATGTCACCAGTGACTGATGACATCAATATGCTATTGGATTCCAGCATTAGTCAACAAAAGGCAACACTGGCTGTTGATCCCAATGTGGAAACTCGTAGTAATCAGACCCGTCTTCACCTACGGGAATTATTCCGGCTAGTGAAGAAGCGCAAGGCAACCAAGGAGGACCGCCAGGAGTCTTAAACCGGATCTTTACTTTTCATTGCCTCTCGGGGGATCAGGAAGGAATTTTTTTCCCCCTGCTGTAGCAAATTGGATCATGCTCTGCTGTTTTTTTTTGCCTTCCTCTGGATCAACTGTGGGTATAGAATTGGGTATATAGGATTGTACGATATTTTTTTATCTTATTTTTTTATGGTTGAACTGGGTGGACTTGTGTCTTTTTTCAACCTGACTAACTATGTAACTATAGCGCTCCAGCGCTATGGTGTCCTGGAGCCACTGCCAGCTTTGGTCAAGTGGCTTCCAGGTACCAATCTCTGGCCGATTTAATTGGCTGGGCCAACATGACGTCAGACGTGGGAGTTCAGATGTCTCGGCATTGCCGGAGTTGTGTGTTATATTATAAATGGTGCAGTGTTAGTATAGTGTGTTATTATAGTGTGTTATTGTAGTGCAGTGTTAGTATAGTGTGTTATTGTAGTGCAGTGTTATTACATTGTTAGTCGAAAAAGGACACAAAACCATCCAGTTCAACCATAAAAAAAAATTATTGTACAATCCCATATACCCAATTCCATACCCACAGTTGATCAAGAGGAAGGCAACAAAAAAAAACCAGCAGAGCATGATCCAATTTGCTACAGCAGGGGAAAAAATTCCTTCCTGATCCCCCGAGAGGCAACCAGATTTTCCCCGGATGAACTTTATCTATAAATGTCAGTACTCAGTTATATTCTGTACATTTAGGAAAGTATCCAGGCCTTTCTTAAAGCAATCTACTGATCTGGCCAGAACCACCTCTGGAGGGAGTCTGTTCCACATTTTCACAGCTCTTACTGTAAGGAAACCTTTCCGTATTTGGAGATGAAATCTCTTTTCCTCTAGACGTAAAGAGTGCCCCCTTGTCCTCAGTGTTGACCGGAAAGTGAATAACTGAACACCAAGTACACTGTATGGACCTCTTATATATTTGTACATGATGATCATATCCCCCCTAATTCTCCTCTTCTCAAGAGTGAATAGATTTAGTTCTTCTAATCTTTCCTCATAGCTGAGCTCCTCCATGCCTCTTATCAGTTTGGTTGCCCTTCTCTGCACTTTCTCCAGTTCTCCGATATCCTTTCTGAGAACTGGAGCCCAAAACTGAACTGCATATTCCAGATGAGGTCTTACTAATGATTTGTACAGGGGGGGGGGGGCAAAATTATATCTCTGTCTCTGGAGTCCATACCTCTCTTAATACAAGAAAGGACTTTGCTCGCTTTGGAAACCGCAGCTTGGCATTGCATGTTATTATTGAGCTTATGATCTACCAAAACCCCCAGATCCTTCTCCACTACGGATCCCCCCAGATCCTTCTCCACTACGGATCCCCTCAGATCCTTCTCCACCATGGATTCCTCAGATCCTTCTCCACTATGGATCCCCCCAGATCCTTCTCCACTACGGATCCCCCCAGATCCTTCTCCACTACGGATCCCCTCAGATCCTTCTCCACTACGGATTCCCCCAGATCCTTCTCCACCATTGATTCCCCCAAATCCTTCTCCACTACGGATCCCCCCAGATCCTTCTCCACTACGGATCCCCCCAGATCCTTCACCACTACGGATCCCCCCAGATCCTTCTTGACTACGGATCCCTCCAGATCCTTCTCCACTACGGATCCCCCCAGATCCTTCTTGACTACGGATCCCTCCAGATCCTTCTCCACTACAGATCCCCCCATATCCTTCTCCACTACGGATCCCCCAGATCCTTCTCCACTACGGATCCCCCCAGTTGTACTTCCCGCTAGTATGTATGATGCATATTCTTAGCCCCCAAGTGCATAACTTTACATTCATCCACATTAAACCTCATCTGCCACTTAGTCGCCCAATTAGACAGAGCATTGAGGTCGGCTTGTAAATTGGCGACATCCTGTAAAGACGTTCTTCCACTGCATAGCTTGGTGTCATCTGCAAAGACAGAAATGTTACTTTTGATCTCAGACCCAATATCATTTATAAATATATTGAAAAGTAAGGGTCCCAGCACTGAACCTTGGAGTACACCGCTGATAACATTGGACCATTCAGAGTAAGAATCATTAACCACGACTCTCTGAATTCTGTCTTTCAGCCAGTTTTCTATCCATTAGTATAGTGTGTCTTTCTTTCTTTTTCTTTCCTTCTCTCTCTCTCCTTTCATCTCTTTCTTTTATTTATTTCTCTTTCTTTCTCTCTCTTTCTCCACCCCTCTATTTCTTTCCTTCTTTTTTTTTTTTTTTTTTCATTTCTTCCTTTCTTTATCCCCCACCCATTTCTCCCTTCTTTCTCTTTTTTTCTTTCTCTTTCTTTCTCTCCCTCCATATTTCTTTCTTTCTCCCTCCATCTCCCTCTTCCTTTATTTATTCATTTATTTTTTCTCTCTCTCTCTCTCTCTCTCTCTCTCTCTCTCTCTCTCTCTCTCTCCCCCCATCCATCAATCTTTCTTTCTTTCTTTGTTTTTTCCTCCATCTCTCTATTTCTTTCTGTCTGTCTTTCTCCCTTCATCTCTTTTTCTTTCTCCCTCCATCTCTCTCTTTTTCATTCTCCCTCCATCCTTTTTTTCTCCCTATTTCTTTCTCCCCCTATCTCTCTCTTTCACCCCCATCTTTTTTCTTTCTTTCTTCCTCCATCTTTCTTTTTTTTCTGTCTCCATCTCTTTCTCCTTCCATCTCTGTATTTCTCCCTCCATCTCTCTCTCTTTCTTTCTTTCCCCCTCCATCCATCTCTCTCTCTCTCTTTCTTTCCCCCTCCATCCACCTCTCTCTCTTTCTTTCCCCCTCCATCCATCTCTCTCTTTCTTTCCCCCTCCATCTCTCTTTCTTTCCCCCTCCATCTCTCTTTCTTTCCCCCTCCATCTCTTTCTTCCTTACTCCCTCCATCCCTCTTTCTCTCTCCATCTCTTTCTTCCTCCACCTCTTTTTTTTTTCTTTCTCCCTCCATCTCTCTTTTTCTTTCTCCCTCTTTTTTTTTCTCCTTCCATCATTCTTTCTTTCTCCATCTCTCTCTTTCACCCCGTCTCTTTTTTCGCTCTCCCCCTATCCCTCTTTCTTTCCTTCTTTTTCTCTTTCTTACTTTCCTTATTTACCTCCCTCTCTCTTTCTTTTTTCCTTCCCTCTCTCTCCCTCCATCTTTCTTACTTTTTTTCCTTCCCTATCTCCCTCCATCCCCTTCTCTTTTTCTTTCTTTCTTACTTTTTTTCCCCTCCATGCTTTATTTTTTTTCTATTTCCTTCTCTCTCTATCTTTATTTCCATCATCTCTGAGCTCTGTTGGACATCACTGATGTACCCCGATCAGCGGGGGCGGGCCTTATAGAACAGAGGCCGTATTTGGGCAGCAAAGAGGCTTAGTGGTTAGCCTTGCAGCACTGGGGACCTTGGTTCCAATCCTGACCAGGACACTATCTCCATGGAGTTTGCATGTTCTCCCTTTGCTTGCGTGGGTTTCCTCCGGGTTCTCCGGTTTCCTCCCACACTATAAAAGACATGCTACTCTCTCTCTCCCTTTCTTTCTTTCCATCATCTTTGAGCTCTATTGGACATCACTGATGTACCCCGCTCCGTGGGGGCGGGCCCTTTTGAACAGAGGCCGCATATGGGCAGCACAGAGGCTCAGTGGTTAGCCTTGCAGCACTGGGGTCCTTGGGTCAAATCTGCATGGAGTTTGCATGTTCTCCCTGTGCTTGCGTGGGTTTCCTCCGGGTTCTCCGGTTTCCTCCCACACTATAAAAGACATGCTACTTTTTGCGTTGGTGGTGCAGTGGTGAGCATAGCTGCTTTCTAAGCAGAAGACTCGGGTTCGATTCCCGGCCAACGCCATCCCCAAGAGATCTGCCTCACCTGCTAAGTGTATTGAGTTCCCAGGGAGGAAGTGCTATAAAAATTAAGTGTTAAGTATATATGAACGGTGAATTTTTTTTTTAACAACTTAAGGACCGCCTACCGCCGATATACGTTGGCAGAATGGCACGGCTACCTGTACTTGATTGTTAAATGCCCAGCCGTGGCCCGCAACCCGGTCCGAAGCTCCGTGACTGCGGCCGCGGGACCCGCGGACCTGATCGCCGCCGGAGTCCCGCGATCAGTCCCCGGAGCTGAAGAACAAACCTTCCCCGTTCTTCACAGTGGCGCTGTCATTGATCGTCTGTTCCCTGATATAGGGAACGACGATCAGTGACGTCACACGTCCAGCCACGCCCCCCCTACAGTTAGAAACACATATGAGGTCACACTTAACCCCTTCAGCGCCCCCTAGTGGTTAACTCCTAAACTGCAATTGTAATTTTCACAGTAAACAATGCATTTTTATAGCACTTTTTGCTGTGAAAATGACAATGGTCCCAAAAATGTGTCAAAATTGTCCGATGTGTCCGCCATAATGTCGCAGTCACGGAAAAAATTGCTGATCGCCGCCATTAGTAGTAATTAGTAGTAAAAAAAAAATTATTAATAAAAATGCAATAAAACTATACCCTATTTTGTAAACGCTATAAATTTTGCGCAAACCAATCGATAAACGCTTATTGCGATTTTTTTTTTTATACCAAAAATAGGTAGAAGAATACGTATCGGCCTAAACTGAGGAAGAAAAAGGTTTTTAGATATTTTTGGGGGATATTTATTATAGCAAAAAGTAAAAAATATTGCATTTTTTTCAAAATTGTCGCTCTATTTTTGTTTATAGCGCAAAAAATAAAAACCGCAGAGGTGATCAAATACCACCAAAAGAAAGCTCTATTTGTGGGGAAAAAAAGGACGCCAATTTTGTTTCGCAGAAACGTTGCACGACCGCGCAATTGTCAGTTAAAGTGATGCAGTGCCGAATCGCAAAAAGGGGCAAGGTCTTTTACCTGCATATTGGTCCGGGTCTTAAGTGGTTAAACCAAAACAAATGAAGTGAATGTGTCATATGTTTGTATGGATTTAATTAAACATTTTTTGAATAACAGATTTATTACACGTGGATGTGATTGTTTTGTGGTCCCCTTTTCAGCCAGTAGGTGGAGCACTCGGCTCCTTTTCAGGTATTTTCTAGGCTCTCCTTCACTTCTCCCAGCTTCCTACCACCCTGTCATCCTTATCCTCCTGTACCGAACTGCCAGCTTCCTACCACCCCATCCATCATCTTCATCCCCTGCTGTACCCTTCTGCCAGCTTCCTACCACCCCTGTCATCTTCATCCCCCCCTGTACCCCACTGCTTCTTACCACCCCACCCCTATCATCTTCATCCCCTGTACCCCACCATCTTCACCTCCCTGTACTCCACTATCAGCTTCTTACCACCCCACCTCTGTCATCTTCATCCCCTGTACCCCACTGCCAGCTTCCTACCACCCCACAACTGTCATCTTCATCGCCCGTACCCCACTGTCAGCTTCCTACCACCCCACCCCTGTCATCTTCATCCTCCCATACCCCTCTGCCAGCTTCTTACCACCCCACCCCTGCCATCTTCACCCCCGAACTCCACTGCCAGCTTCCTACCACCCCACCTCTTCACCCCCCGTACCCCTCTGCCAGCTTCCTACCACCCCACCCCTGTCATCTTCATCCCCTGTACCCCTGCAATCTTCACCTCCCTGTACTCCACTATCAGCTTCCTACCACCCCACCCTTGTCATCTTCATCCCCCGTACCCCACTGTCAGATTCCTACCACCCCACTCCTGTCATCTTCATTCACCCCATACCCCTCTGCCAGCTTCCTACCACACCACCCCTGCCATCTTCACCCCCCCATTCCCCTCTGCCAGCTTCCTACCATCCCACCCCTGCCATCTTCACTGCCCTGTACTCTGCCAGCTTCCTACCACCCCACCCCTGCCATCTTCACCCTCCTGTACTCCACTGCCAGCTTCTTACCACCCCTGTCATCTTCATCCCCCCCCCACATACCCCTCTGCCAGCTTACCACCCCACCCCTGCCATCTTCACCCCCCCTCGTACTCCCCTGCCAGCTTCCTACCACCCCACCTCTTCATCTTCATTCCCCCGTACCCCTCTGCCAGCTTCCTACCACCCCATCCCTGTCAGTCATCCCCCCTGTACCCCTCTGCCAGCTTCCTACCACCCCACAGTTTGAAATTGTGCAATTTCAGCTGAACTCCCACAGTTTCTAACCCACATTCAGTGTGAACGAGGGCTCAAGCCTGATAGCCGAATGGTTTCTATGCAGAGGCTGCACCAGATTTTGCACTCTCCAGTAAAAAAAAACCCACAGAGACGTTCTAAAATCTTGTGGAAAGCCTTCCTAAATGGGGGCCATTATAGATGCAAGTCGGGGGGGGGGGGGAGCATTAACATTAATGGCTGTGGCTTTAGAATGGAAAGTCCATAGAGGTGTGATGGAGGGGTGTTCACAAACTTTTGGCCCTATAGTGTAATTTCTGTATTTAAAAAAAAAAAGTAAAAATAAAAGTGCAAGCAGAGCGGCTGCGCCCGCATTTTTGCTACATTCCGTTTTGTCATACATACCCTTAATAAACTCTTTTTTTTTTGCTATATTGAAATCTTTGTGCAATTTCCCTATTGTATTTTATTTCTTTCAGTTTTTAATAAAAAATATATATAAAATAAGGAAATCGCACAAAGATTTCAATATATCATGCCGTTACATAATCCAATTATTTTCTGAAAAATCTCGGCCTTAAAAAAAAAAAAAAAAGTTTATATGTTGTGTAACCATGTGCAGGGCCGCCATCAGGGGGGTACAGGCAGTACACCTGTAAGGGGCCCGGAGGTCCCCAGGGGCCCGGATGGCAACCCCCTTTAAAGGTCCGGAGGTTCCCAGGGGCCCGGAGGCCCACAGGGCCCCAGATGGCAACCCCCTTTTTTTTAATTTATTTTTTATAAAAATATATATATATATATATTTTTAATATTTTTATTTAATTTTTTATTAAAAGGGACATGTTTTATTTTTATAGGGGTCCGGAGGTTCCCAGGGCCCGGATGGCAACCCCCTTTTTTTTTTTTTTTTTTTATATAATTATTTTTTTTTTTTTTTTTTTTTTGTTAAAGGGCCAATATTTTTTTTTTTCGGGGGCTGGAGATCCCCAGGGCCCCGGATGAACACCCCCCTTTTTTTTATAAAAAAAAAACTTTTTTTTATATATCTTTATATTTCTTTTATTTTTTTATTTTTGTATATATATTTTTTTATAAATGTTTATTTTTTTTTTATATATTTTTTTTTTTATCAAAGGGCCCAGAGGTTTCTTTTTTTTTATTAAAGGGCCCAGATGGCAACCCCCCTTTTTAAAAATAAATAAATATATATATTTTATATATTTTTTATTTCTTTTTTTCTTTTTATTAAAGGGCCCAGAGGCCCCTTTTTTTAATATATATTTTTATTTCTTCTCTTTTTGTAAAGGGTCCCCCCGCTTCTTAATTCGCGGCAGCCCCCCCTTCTGAATTTCAGGCGGCAGCACCCCTCCCCCCCCCCCCCCCCCGGTTCTCTGCTCCAGGAGGGCCCATGCCTGATGGCGGCCCTGACCATGTGGCTTGTTCTGATTTTGAAATATATTAGGCTTGTCACAGTCTACAACTTCAAAAATGTTACAAATGATTTTACCTTTTAATTGGTTGAAAAGATTAGATAAATAAAACATTGTGAGACTCAAAAAAAAAATTAAAAATAAAAGTGCAAATAAAGACAAGACAAATGGCGATTTTTTTTTTACCAGTTTTATTATAAAACAAAATCTTAACATTCTACAAAAAGGTGTGCAATGTATATTCACATCAGAATTCTTTTGTATAGAGGAACCTGGCTATAGAGACAGGCAGGATAGTCACCGGAGGACCGCGGTCTCTCCCCATTGGATTGGCTGCTCTGCTGTGTTGCGTTTAAAACTGAAACACTTTAACCACTTTAAGTGTCTCTTTAAGGCCCAGCCGTAGGGTACGAAGACCCGCGGACCCGATTATGCAGGTTAAGAACCTTGCCCCTTTTTGCAATTCAGCACTGCGCCGCTTTAACCGACAATTGCGCGGTCGTGCGACGTGGCTCCCAAACAAAATTGGCGTCCTTTTTTCCCCACAAATAGAGCTTTCTTTTGGTGGTATTTGATCACCTCTGCGGTTTTTATTTTTTGCGCTATAAACAAGGGACACTATTCCTCCCACTGACACCAATGATGTGGCACAATTCTTTCCACTGATACCAATGAAGGGACACTATTCCTCCCACTGATACCAATGATGGGGACACTATTCTTCCCACCGACACCAATGATGGGGCACAATTCTTTCCACTGACACCAATGATGGGGACACTATTCCTCCCACTGACACCAATGATGGGACACTATTCCTCCCACTGACACCAAGGATAGGGCACTATTCCTCCTACTGACACCAATGATGGGGCACTATTCCTCCCACTGACACCAATGATGGGGACACTATTCTTCCCACCGACACCAATGATGGGGCACAATTCTTTCCACTGACACCAATGATGGGGACACTATTCCTCCCACTGACACCAATGATGGGACACTATTCCTCCCACTGACACCAAGGATAGGGCACTATTCCTCCTACTGACACCAATGATGGGGCACTTATTCCTCCCACTGAAACCAAGGATAGGGCACTTATTCCTCCCACTGATACCAATGATGGGGCACAATCCCTCCCACTGATACCAATGAAGGGACACAATCCCTCCCACTGATACCAATGATGGGGACACTATTCCTCCCACTGACACCAATGATGGGACACTATTCCTCCCACCGACACCAATGATGGGGCACAATTCTTTCCACTGACACCAATGATGGGACACTATTCCCCCCACTGACACCAATGATGGGACACTATTCCTCCCACTGACACCAATGATGGGGCACAATTCTTTCCACTGACACCAATGATGGGACACTATTCCTCCCACTGACACCAATGATGGGACACTATTCCTCCCACTGACACCAAGGATAGGGCACTATTCCTCCTACTGTCACCAATGATGGGGTACTTCTTCCTCCCACTGAAACCAAGGATAGGGCACTTATTCCTCCCAATGACACCAATGATGGGGCACTTATTCCTCCCACTGACACCAATGATGGGGCATTGTTTTTTCCCCCCACCGATGTTGGAACCTTTCCTACTCTCTATAACCACAGTCCAGCCCCCCCCCCCTAAAGTCTGAAGATCCGTAAACTGTCTCTTTTTGGTTTTTGAAAGTTTGGAGACCCCCAATATAGAAGATTTGCCATTTTTAAAATGAACTGGTCACCAACCTGGTCAACTCAGATCCTGCATAGGATAGAAATATACAAAGTGGAGCTCATCACCGATCACCGAGGACCTATTCTCCCTATACGGTGCAATTGTGAATGGACGTGGCATGCATGCTTCTGTAGTCACCATTCTTTATTCCATAAAAGATCAGCTGTAGGGAGACCACAGGCAAGAGTGGTTACTAATTATTTGCCCCCTGTCTGGCTTTTTTGGGCAGAGTTCAGTTAGTGCGGGGGTATCTTCAGACTTTAGGGGGACAAGAGTGGCATCAATAGTATAAGTGGGAGAAATGCTGCCCCACCACTGGCGTCAGTTGAGGATGGAACGGTGCCCCACCACTGGTCATCAGTCGCAGATGGAACGGTGCCCCACCACTGGTCGTCAGTCGAGGATGGAATGGTGCCCCACCACTGGAGCCAGTTGAGGATGCAACGGTGCCCCACCACTGACATTAGTTGAGGATGGAACGGTGTCCCACCACTGGTCGTCAGTTGAGGACGGAACGGAGCCTCACCACTGGCGTCAGTCGAGGATAGAACGGTGCCCCACCACTGGTCGTCAGTCGAGGATGGAATGGTGCCCCACCACTGGAGCCAGTCGAGGATGCAACGGTGCCCCACCACTGACATTAGTTGAGGATGGAACGGTGTCCCACCACTGGAGCCAGTCGTGGATGCAACAGTGCCCCACCACTGACATTAGTTGAGGATGGAACGGTGTCCCACCACTGGTCGTCAGTTGAGGATGGAACGGAGCCTCACCACTGGCGTCAGTTGAGGATAGAACGGTGCCCCACCACTGGTGTCAGTTGAGGATGGAACGGTGTCCCACCACTGGTGTCAGTTGAGGGTGGAACGGTGTCCCACCACTAGTCGTCAGTTGAGGATGGAATGTGCCCCACCACTGGCATCAGTCGAGGATGGAACGGTGCCCCACCACTGGCGTCAGCCCGTCATCTACTTCAAAAAAGCCCTCTCCCATGTCCTAGCCCTCTCCTTATGCGGGGGTGTCCAACAGCCCATTACCACCCTAGATAAACATTTCTGTAGCTGCTGGAGAACAGGGAAGGGGAATACTATAGAACAGGGGTTCCCCAACCCCCAGCGGCAGGCAGAGCAAGCAAAACCTGCACTACCACCCTCCAACCAGATGGTGGGCAAACCCCCCCCCCCCCCCCCACATTCTCTTTATTCCTACTGGCTCCCTACTACAAAGTTCTCAGAACAAGACAAATTCAGATACTTAGACTGATTTATTTGAAAAAAAATACATTTAATAAATGTTTAATTAATACAGAGCTGCAATAGTTGGGGTTGCTTTAATACCTGCTCCTGGAGTTAAGCTTTAAACAAGAAAAAATAAATAAAAAAAAATTATATTATATACTCAGCACTTTGTCCTGATTTTATGTTTGTGGATTAGGGCCAACATGGGTGACTGCACACCCCCATCTCTACCGCTATCCGACTACGCTGTTCTGAAGTAGAATTGATGAGAGGCGATTAATAGTGTTTTCAGCACCAGGCGATTGCCCAAGGCCTGTGCCGCCACAATAAGTGCACAGGGAGGGGGCGTGTCACAGCAGAGCGGGGGCAGAACTAATCTCAAGTTGAGCTCCACTATAAAACGTGCGGTCAATAAACATGGAGGGGGCAGAACTAACCTCAAGCTGAGCTCCACTATAAAACGTGCGGTCAATAAACATGGAGGGGTCGTGTCACAGCAGAGCAGGGGAGTGTCACAGTGAAGGTGATTGATGGAAGCAAGTTCGCTCAGTCTGAGCGCCACAATAAATGTGCTGTCAAACATGGAGTGGGCGTGTCACAGCAGAGCAGGGGGGTGTCACAGTACAGCGGGGGAAGAACTCATCTCGGTCTGAGCTCCGCAATAAATGTGCTGTCAAACATGGAGGGGGCATGTCATAGCAGAGCGGGGGAAGAACTCATGGTTTGAGCTCCACAATAAATGTGGAGGGGGCGTGTCCCCTCAGAGCGGGGGAGTGTCTCAGTGGAGGCGATTAATGGAAGCAGGTCTGCTCAGGCTGAGCTCCACAATAAATGTGCTGTGAAACATGGAGTGGGTGTGTCACAGCAGAGCGGGGGCATCACAGTGTCCCATCTGGACAGAATTTCCTTCTGTAACACTCGCGTATGAAATTGCGCATATGGGACGTCAACTGCCTTTGGGATGTCAACTGCCGCACCGCAGCCCGAAGGGTCTGCAACTTCTCCACAGGGAGAAAAACTTTTGCCTCAGAATCAACCCCAGATACACTAGGCGTTGAGTCGGTACCATTACTGACTTCTGAGTGTTCAGTACCCAACCAAAGTGTCGGGGGGTTTAAAAAGGTTATAGACACGCTCACCTCTAATTCTGAGCTTGAAGTGGCCCTCAGAAGAAGATCGTCCAAGTAGCCCACGATAGCGATGCCACGTTGTCTTAGTAGGGCCAAAATTGGGGCAAGCACCTTGGTGAACACCCTTGGATGCCGATGCCAGGCCAAAGGGGAGAGCCACAAATTGATAGTGGTCTTCCCCGACCGCAAAATGCAGACATCTCTGATGCCTGGTGCATATGGGGACATGCAAATAGGCGATCTCCAAGGATGCCAGAAAGTCCCCCGGCTGGACGGCAGTAACGAAATACCGAACCGATTCCATCCGGAATCTTTGTACCTTCACAAAGCAATTGAGGGCCCAGAGGTCCAGGATTGGACGAACGCCCTCCTTCTTTGGTACTATGAACAGATTCGAGTAAAACCTCTGAAACCGTTCCTGTACTGGGACAGGAATAACCACCCCGCGTTTCAGCAGGTCTTGAACTGCCCCAAGTAGGGCTTCCCAAAGAGTCGGCTGTAGCTGGAGGTTGGAGGGGAAAAATCTGTTTGGTGGGCAAGATAGAATTCCTGTCTTGTACCCTGAAGAAATGACTTCGCAAACCCACCGGTCGGGGACCTGAGATGTCCATTGTGTCGCGAATTTGCAAAGACGTCCCCCCACCCGAGAGATGGGTGGGGGCAGACCTTCATGCAGACGTAGATTTGCGAAACCGGGGACGTCTCTGTCCCTGACCAGGCCCTTTATCGGCCTGTGGTCTTTTACCTGCCGCACTGGGCGCGGTGAAGAAGGGTCCTTGCCTACGACATGGCTCCTTCTCCTTTTTGGATTGTGGGAGCAACGTGCTCTTACCTCCTGTGGCATCTTTACTAATGTCATCCAGGGAAGCTCCAAAAAGTCTGTCGCCCTTAAAGGGCCAATCCATCAGGGCTTTCTTGGAAGATTGGTCGGCAGACCAATTTTTTAACCAAAGCAGACGGCGTAACACCACCGCATAGCTTAAGGCTCTGGCCAGCAGAGGAATAGTGTCCAAGGCTGATTCGCAAACAAATTTTAGGCCCTGTACCAGTTAGTCAGCTAGAACTACCTCGTCCGGAGAAGCCTGACGTGCTTTAAACCCATTGTGCAGCATCTTTGTCCATTCAGTGAGTGTCTGAGACACCAGGGCCCCAACTATCGTTGGAAGCACAGCCGAACCCACTACTGTGTACAGGTTGCGGGTGACCGCCTCAGCCTTCTTGTCTGCAGGGTCCTTGAAGCCAGGCGCCCCCTCCACCGGTATAGTGGTTAGCTTGTTTAGTCTGGTCACAGGAGGGTCCACTATCGGGGGCGAGGCCCATTTTTTCAAGAAACTCTCTTCAAGAGGGTAACGCACCGCTAGATTGTTAGGGACTGAAAAAACCTTCTGTGGTCTGTCCCACCCCTTGTATAAAAGTTTGTCTATGTAAGACACACAAGGAAACACCTTAGCAGTGCGGGTCCGCCTTACAGAACCCAAAAGGGACCGGCTCTTCTGTTGCTTCTGCAGACCCCTCTATTTTTAGAGTGTCTCGCACTGCGGTGATAAGGTCACCCCAGTGATAAGGTCACTGCTGTGATAAGGTCACACCCGAGACCTTGTAACACTAACGAGTCACATGACACCGGGGAGGGAAAATTGCTAATTGGGACCCAATTTTGACATTTTCACTTAGGGGTGTACTCACTTTACTTGGCAGTAGTTTAGACATTAATGGCTGTGTGTTGATTTATTTTGAGGGGACAGCAAATTGACACTGTTATACAAGCTGTGCACTCACTACACAACATTGTAGCAAAGTGTCATTTCTTCAGTGTTGTGTGTCACATGAAAAGACAGAAGAAAATATTTCCAAAAATGTGAGTGTGGGGTGTACTTACTTTTGTGAGATACTCGGCCCAGATTCACAGAGAGCAAGGCGCACATTACGTCGCCGTAGGGCAAACACTGTACGCTACGCCAACGTAGCGCGGAGAGGCAAGCATTGCATTCAGCAAGCCAGTGCTCCCAACGCTGCACCAGCGTGGCGTGGGTTTCGAAGTCGCACGCCGGCGTAGGTTGAAGTGGGCGTGAACCCATGCAAATGAGGCGTGACCCCATGCAAATGATGGGCCGAGCGCCAGACAGGTACGTATCACAAACTGCGCATGCGCCGTGACGTGGACGCAAGCACAGCACCCCCATGCGCTTGCTCACAGCCACGCCGGCACAACTGCCTAAGCTACGCCGGATCACTGCGTACGGCGTGAACATAACGTACGCCCAGCCAGACACACGTCCAACGCACAATACGCCGGCATGTGTTCCCTGGTGCAGACCTGTGCATGTCTGTTACTAGGTTGCACCTCCTTTATGGGGAATAACTTTACACCGGACGTACAACTTACGCGCATCTCGCGTAGCATGCGATGGGCACACGCACGTTCGTGAATCGCCGTATTACCCTCATTTGCATGTTTGAATGGCTAATCAATGGGAGCAGTCCCATGCGTCCAGCCTAAATGTGCGCCCACCCTACGCCGGCGTGTGCAAGCTACGTCGGCGGGGTGTAGCCTGTTTTTAGGCGCATATTAGTTTGTGGGTCTGGTGCACACATACGCCGGCGCACATTTGCACTTACATCGGCGTAACGTGTTATACGTCGGCGTAAGTGCTTTGTGAATCTGGGCCTATATGTATAAGAATGCTCTTCATATGATATACCCAAAGCGATTACCAATATTAACCGAATGTATAGGTACATACATCTCCTGTGGTATGGCTCTTTGTTAACATGTGTCAGGAGAGGGTTAATATCAAATGGAACCCTGCCGAAATTTTGGCGATTGGCCCCACCTAGTGAAGCTAGTGGTCTCTGCGTCATACCGCTATAAAAAAATTATTGTAACAAGTTGGATCAGCTCTGATGAAGGGGACTTGTCTCTGGAAACGCGTCAACTTTCCAACTACAGTGATTTGGATATCCACCATGCTGGGGTTGTGATTTGATATGCTTTGATCTTCTCATGTTTTGGGCTTTTTAATAAATTAAAGAAGGTGTTGGAGGTAATGCACTAGGTGTTTGCACCCACCTTTGTTTTTAGTTTTTTCCAGTGCTTTGGTGTTTCACCGCTCAAGGAGAGCAGCATCGTTCTAAACATTACCAATGTACCATTGGATGTGAGACGGAATGAGCGGTGAGGCTTAATTTGAACCACTTTGTATATATATATATATATATATATATATATATATATATACACAAAATTGAAATATTTATCCATTTAACCACTTGCCGCCCCCGCTATAAAGACAGCTACAGCGTGGGCTTAAATTGCCGGCAGAGCGCCCATGTACGTCCTCCCGTTCTCACGTCAAGAAAAAACAGTAACCAGCATCTGTTTACTTCTGTCACTGACTTATAGCTAAGCACATGGTAAAGGGCCTGCTGTGATTGGCCCTTTGTCCGATCTATGATTAGCCGAGTCTCATTAACACCATCCCGAATCTTGCCCGAGTCTCATGGGCTTGGCGATCACAGAGCACGCGGGAGGCGTGAGAACGGGAGGACGTACATGGGCGCTCTGCCGGGAATTTAAGCCCACGCTGTAGCCGTCTTTATAGCAGGGGGGCGGCAAGTGGTTAAATGGATAAATATTTCAATTTTATATATTTATATAAGTGGTTAAATATTTAAATGTTATATATATATATGTATACAAAGTGGTTCAAATTAAGCCTCAATGCTCATTCCATCTCACATCCAAAGTTGCGGCTTGTGTTAGAGGGACATCTTAGCTCCCGAATTTGCTGCAAATCAGTGCCACCTATCAGAGCCACTTATTAGTGCCCATCAGTGCCTCATCATCAGTGCTCATCAGTGCCCATCAGTGCCACCTATCAGTGGCCATCAGTGCCATCTATCAGTGCTGCCTAATAATGCCACCTATCAGTACCGCCTAATAGTGCCTATCAGTGCAGTATGTCAATTTACCAGCCTCTTCCTTTCCTGAATTAACACAGTTACCCAGATTCAGAAAGACTGGCTTAACTTTGAGGCGGCGTAGCGTATCGCATATACGCTACGCCGCCGTAAGTCAGAGAGGCAAGTGCTGTATTCACAAAGCACTTGCCTCCTAAGTTACGGCGGCGTAGCGTAAATGGGCCGGCGTAAGCGCGCCAAATTCAAATGATGAACAGGGGGGCGTGTTTTATGTTAATGACTAGTGACCCGACGTGATTGACGTTTTAAACGAACGGCACATAAAAATTTCAAAATTCGACGCGGGAACGACGTCCATACTTAAAGCGGGAGTTCAGTTTTTTACATTAGATTGATGCTCATTTTGTCAAGGGGAATCAGGTGGGTTTTTTTTAATCGAAGCAGTACTTACCGTTTTAGAGATACATCTTCTCCGCCGCTTCCGGGTATGGGTCTTCGGGAGCGGGCGTTCCTATTTGATTGACAGCCTTCCGACAGGCTTCCGACGGTCGCATACATCGCGTCACGAGTAGCCGAAAGAAGCCAAACGTGGGTGCGGCTCTATACGGCGCCTGCGCACCGACGTTTGGCTACTTTCGGAAAATCGTGACGCGCTGTATGCGACCGTCGGAAGCCTGTCAATCGCTTAAATTTACGATGGCGTAGATTCAGAGTTACGCCAGCGTATCTACTGATGCGCCGGCGTAACTCTACGTGAATCTAGCTAATAGACTGATCGCTACCAATCACACATTGTGATTATTTGGGGGTAGGCTGTCAGGTTGGCTGTATGAGGCCCTGGGCCAGATTCACAAAGAGATACGACGATGTATCTACAGATACACCATCGTATCTCTGACTTACACTGGTCCTATCTATGCGCCTGATTCATAGAATCAGTTACGCATAGATAGGACTAAGATCTGACAGTGTTACACTGTCGGATCTTTTTTTCAATTTAAAAATGGCGCCGGGGGCGTTCCCGCTGATTTACGATAAATAATATGTAAATCAGCGAGATACGCAAATTCACGAACGTACACGGACCCGTCGCAGTGTTCTTACGTCGTTTCCGTAGCGGTTTTCCCGTCGTATACTTACCCCTGTTTTTAGCAGGCGCAGCCAATGTTAAGTATAGCTGGCGTTCCCGCGTTGAATTTGAATTTTCCGACGTCGTTTGCGTACGCCGATTCACGAACACGCGCGTCGCAAGTCCCGCTCACGTCGAAACCACTGACGTCCTAGTGACGTCAGTGGGAGCAATGCACGCCGGGAAATTCCCCGGACGGCGCATGCGCATTTAAATCGGCGCGGGAACGCACCTGATTTAAATAGTACACTCCCCTAGCCGCGGAATTTGAATTCCGCCGGGGGATTTAGGATCCGCCGTCGCAAGTTTGGAGGTAAGTGGTTTGTGAATTAGCCACTTGCCTCCTAAACTTGCGGGAGCGGATCTTAATTCACGTAGATCGAGCGGATCTATAGATCCGCTGAGCTACGTGAATCTGGCCCCCTGTGTTTTTTTTAACAGCAGCCCTGTTCTGTTGGGAAGGTTTTTCCTCACTTCCTGTCAAGAATAACAGGGAAATCTCTCCAGCTGGGTTCACACTACTACACTACTTTCATCCTACTTTGCTCTGTGTTCAATGTTTCCCTATGAGAGCGTCTTGTAGCGTCCTACACAAGTCGGTCCGACTTTGAAAATGCTCCCTGTACTACTTTTGGTCCTACATTGATCCTACTTCAGGGCCATTGAGTATCATTGAAGTCGGACCAAAGTAGTATCCTGTTCATGAAAGTAGGATGGATGTAGGACCAATGTAGGATCAATGTAGGACCAATGTAGCAGAGCAAAGTAGGATGAAAGTAGTGTAGTAGTGTGAACCCAGCCTCCAACAGCAACACAAATTCATTGGGGTTGATTAACTAAAGCTGGAGGGTGCAAAATCTGGTGCATCTCTGCATAGAAACCAATCACCTTCCAGCTTTTTTTGTCAAAGCTTAATTGAACAAGCTGATGCTAGAAGCTAATTGGCTACCAGGCTCAGCTGCACCAGATTTTTCCATCTCCAGAGTTAGTAAATCGACCCCAGCGCAGGGTATGTACTGACAATGTTTTCATTGCTGTCTGTGCCCTCCTGTCCCGGTGACACCCTGTTGGAAGGCAACATGAGTTAATATAACAGTTGTGGAATTTCGCTTCCTGGTTCATACAGCCAGATGGCCCCAAGTTGTAAGGACATTCAAAGCTTTGAAACATATCAGAATCTGCATAGCAAGAGGGCATGGCTCCAGCCCACCTGGTGTGATGATACAAGCTTCAAAGAGAGCAGTGATGATGATGATTGATGACAAAGTTGGCCCAGGGCTCATGGAGATGATATGGGCAATACTGCCACCTAGAGGCTAATGCAATATATTACAAGGACTATCTTTGGCAAATACCTCATTGGACAAGATGCAAGTGGGGGTGGTTATGAGTGGGAGTGTGTGTTCGAGTAAAAAGCACACAAATAGCCAGATTCAGAAAGACTTAGGCTGGCGTATCAGTAGTAAATACGCCAGCCTAAGTCTGAATGTGCGCCGGCGCTAATTTAAGCGTATTCTAGTAACCAGACACGCTTAAATTAGGCTCAGATACGAGCGGCGTAAGTGTCTTACACCCTCGTATCCTAAAGTGTAATTTTTAGGCTGACCGCTAGGTGGCGCTTCCATTGCGGTCGGCGTAGAATATGTAAATCACTAGATAAGCCTATTCACAAACGTACGCCCGGCCGACTGGGCAGCACAGTGGTGCAGTGAGTAGCACTTTCACCTAGCAGCAAAAGGGTTGCTGGTTCGAATCCTGACCACGACACCATCTGCCTGGAGTTTGCATGTTCTCCCTGTGCCTGCGTGGGTTTCCTCCCACACTCCAAAGACATGCTGGTAGGTAAATTGGATCTTGTCCAAATTGGCCCAGTATATATATGTATATCTGTGTGTATGACTGTATGTCCCTAGCGTGTCACGATCCTATGGGGTAAAATGACCGCACCAGCCAAACAGACTCTGGCTGGAAAAAGCGCCCAGAGGTGATTCAGTTCGCATGAGTAGCGCTATACAAGTCATTCATTCAGATACGCCGTTTACGTAACGCATTATCAGGCCTGTAGTTATTCCATCAAATAGCTGGAATAGTAATGTTAAGTATGGCCGCCGTTCCCGCGTCGAAATTTTAAAATTTTACGTTGTTTGCGTAAGTCGTCCGTGAATAGGGATTTACATCATTTACGTCCACGTCAAAATCAATAGGACCGTGCGGCATACTTAGCCGCAATGCACACTGGGATATGTAGGCGGACGGCGCATGCGCCGTTCCAAAAAAACGTCAATCACGTCAGGTCAAACAAAATTAACATAAAACACGCCCCCTCAGCCTATTTTGAATTAGGCGCGCTTGCGCCCGCCCCATTTACGCTACACCGCCGTAACTTAGCAGGCAAGTACTTTGTGAATCAGGTAACTTACGGCGGCGTAGTGTAAATGCCATACGCTACACCGCCGCAACTATGCGCTCGCTATCCTGAATCTAGCTAATAGAATGAGTTCTGCCTCTTCCATTGCAGGCCTGTGCATGAGCCTGATAGCTCTCTCTTTCTATCATCTTGAGGCCTTGCTCTGGATGCTAGCTCGGGCCTAAACCATGAGGCCCAGACTCTCCTGCCATCTTGAGCTCAGCCCATGGGGAGTCTACCTAGAGGAGGCGATAAGTATCTTTGATGATTGTTGTTATTCAGAGTGTCGTGGTTAATGATTCATACTCTGAATGGTCTAAGGTTATCAGTAGTGTACTCCAAGGTTCAGTGTTGGGACCCTTATGCCCTGTACACACGATCGGTTCGTCTGATGAAAATGGACCGTTTTCATCGGACGAACCGATCGTGTGTGGGCCCCATCAGTTTTTTTCCCATCGGTGAAAAAAAATAGAACCTGTTTTAAAATTTTCGTATGGTTAAAAAACCGATAGAAAAAAACGATCGTCTGTGGGGAAATCCATCGGTCAAAAATCCACGCATGCTCAGAATCAATTCGACGCATGCTCGGAAGCATTGAACTTCATTTTTCTCGTCACGTCGTGTTTTACGTCACCGCGTTGGACACCATCGGATTTTTAACCGATGGTGTGTAGGCAAGACTGATGAAAGTCAGCTTCATCGGATATCTGATGAAAAAATCCATCGGTTCGTTTTCATCAGACGAACCGATCGTGTGTACAGGGCATTACTTTTTAATATCTTTATAAATGATATCAGGGATTAGATGAAAAGTACCATTTCTGTCTTTGCAGATGACACCAAGCTATGCAGTGGAATAACGTCCTTACAGGATGTCTCCAATTTACAAGCCGACCTCAATGCTCTGTCTAATTGGGCGACTATGTGGCAGATGAGTTTTAATGTTGATAAATGTAAAGTTCTGCACTTGGGGTCTAAGAATATACATCATACATACTAGGGGGAGTACAACTGGGGGGATCCGTAGTGGAGAAGGATCTGGGGGTTTTGGTAGATCATAAGCTCAATAATAACATGCAATGCCAAGCTGCGGTTTCCAAAGCGAGCAAAGTCCTTTCTTGTTTTAAGAGAGGTATGGACTCCAGAGAGAGAGATATAATTTTGCCCCCCCCTGTACAAATCATTAGTAAGACCTCATCTGGAACATGCAGTTTTGGGCCCCAGTTCTCACAAAGGATATTGGGGAACTCTAGAAAGTGCAGAGAAGGGCAACCAAACTGATAAGAGGCATGGAGGAGCTCAGCTATGAGGAAAGATTAGAGGAACTGAATTTATTCTCTCCTGAGAAGAGGAGAATAAGGGGGGATATGATCAACATGTACAAATATATAAGGGGTCCATATCGTGAACTTGGTGTTGAGTTATTCACTTTACAGTCAACACAGAGGACAAGGGGGCACTCTTTACGTCTAGAGGAAAGTAAGAGCTGTGAAAATGTGGAACAGACTCCCTCCAGAGGTGGTTCTGACCAGCTCAGTAGATTGCTTTAAGAAAGGCCTGGATTATTTCCAAAATGTACAGAATATAACTGGGTACTAACATTTATGGGTAAAGTTGATCTGGGGAACATCCGATTGCCTCTCGGGGGATCAGGAAATAATTTTTTCCCCTGCTGTAGCAAATTGGGTTTTTCGCCTTCCTCTGGATCAACTGTGGGTATAGAATTGAGTATATGGGATTGTATGACATTATTATTGTTATTATTTTTATGGTTGAACTGGATGGACTTGTGTCTTTGTTCAACCTAACTATGTAACTATACATGTTGTAGATATCTGCTGTTTAGTGTGTGATATTCCTATTTTCTTGGGAAATAAATGTAACATTGCTTACTAAGCAGCTGTGTTTGTTATATCATTGTGCTTATCTGACTCTTTAGATTAGCCAAGTTATAGGGATAGGCAATTAATACTTATAGCTATATAGGTTACAGTAGAGTGTATATTCTTGCGTATTTACTTAACACCCCCATCCACTTTTTCTTTTATGGGTGTCACACGGACAGGAAGTGAGGTTAAAAAGAGGGTTATGTTTTGCCCCTTTATACAAACGCTGCTTAGTAATAATCATAAAAACTAGTGCATAACAAAACTCACAAATAAAACTTCACTTTAGAAAAGTCAAGAGTTTATTAATATTAAAGTAGATAAAAAAAGTAACAAGAGACAGTATAGAAAATATTGCGTTGTACAGTGTTAGGTGGCTGACACATTGATGAGCTCTACTTTCTAAAATTTCCGTTTTTTAACCTCAACAATGCCACTAAAATAAAAACCGTTGAAGTTTTTTTTTTTTTGTCATTCAGAGTATCAGACCTAACACAACACAGATTGTGGATGGAATAACCTGACCACGTTGGAAGATTAAGAGCATCCTACAATAATTACACACAGGGGTTGATTTACTAAAACTGGAGAGTGCAAAATCTGGTGCAGCTCTGCACAGAAAGCTTCAGCTTCCATTTTTTTTTATTATTGAACAAGCTGAAGTTAGAAGCTGATTGGCTTCCATGCATAGCTTCCCCAGATTTTGCACTCTCCAGTTTTAGTAAATCAACCCCAAAGTTTGGATCTGGCTGGTACATAGTGCAGAACAAATGTTTATTAGAGATCAGACCCAGCTGACCTTTTGCAAGCTCAAGTAATCCGCTAATTATGTATTTTCTGAATATAAAATGGCTCCACAATATTAATTTACTATGACCCTTCCAGTAGACATGTGCACACTGAAATATTTTGTTTCGGAATTTCCTTTTCGTCCAAAAAATAAATGTATTTTGTTACTTCCGAAATTCGTTTTTATTTATTTTGTTTTGTTAAAAAAATGCATTGGTTCAAAAATCCGAATGAATTAAGGTCGAATCTGTCAATTGAAGGCTTATGGTGTCTGTCGAATGTTCTAAGAAGATTTGATGAAGCAGCTGTACAACGCCGCAATCGTACATTTCCAGTTGAATGCTCCGCCCACAAGCTATAGTAGAATTCTAATGTTGTATGACGAGTAATAATTATATTTATTAATTATTATTACTAGTCAACCAACATGAGAATTCTTCTATAGCCTGTGGGGGGAGCATTTGACCATAAATGTCCGTTTGCCGCGATCGTATGTTTTTAGCTGCTTCGCAGAATATTCATGTCTCTATAATGTCGAATCTTTTCTCTCTATGTAGAATAATCTTGGACTAATAGAGTTAGGTTAGGCACATTCGACCACAGGTTCGATAGACACAGATCGATATTGTCACTGTCATGTCGAATCGTCTATCTATATCGAACTGTTGTCGCAACGAAACAAAAATAAAGCATTTTTTATGTCGGATTTTTCGGATTTCGGATTCTGCACGTAGTTATCGTTTTGTTAAAACGAAGGCAAAAATCCCCGAAATTCGGACGAAAACTAATGCACATGTCTACCTGCCAGTTCCAATTGTGACCCTGAAGAAAATGCGTATTGAGGTATTAGAGGAGACAAGTCCATCAGCTGGTATAATTGCACTTAAAGAAACCCTAACGGAACCCAAAGGGACATGGACAAAGTTAAGTAAAACCCCAGAAATCGAATCTTCCCCACAGAGATTCCGAGAGATGACATGCACATGCTTTAGGGCACCACCATTCATTAGACCGAGTCACTGCTTCGAACAGCTTCAAGCGTTAAACTTGATGTTCCGGGATTTTTCCTCTGTCTCTTTTATGATGGTGGTAATTTTTTCGAAGATTTGTTCCCAAGTTATGGTGCCAGATTCGTACTGCTGAATAAGCTCCTTTCTTTTCTCTTCTGTGATGTACTCTGAATGAAGGAGCTCCCACAGAGAATGCGATTCACCTTCTAGTTTGAATCCTCCAATGTTTACCTGGACTCTTACAGATTTCAGGAAGGTAGCCGTGTCTGGTTTTTGGGAAACTACAGTAACAGTTTTAGACGATGAACCACTCAGCGTTGCAATAATTCCGTTAATGGTGAGAAAGTACTTCTTGAGGAGCTCTAGACGCATAGCTTTGGTGATGCTTTTGGATTGAAGTAGGTCCCACAATGGAATGCTTTCTCCTGTAAATTCGCTGCTGGAAATGGAGACAGTAAATGCCTGAAGTGACTTTGTAACTGGTTCTGGAATGGACTCAAGGCTTAATTGTTCGGTTTTTAGTGTGACCTTTTGGCGACTTGCGATCTGGACACTGGTTTTCTCAGCTTCCATGAGAAGTTGCATTATCCTCTTCATGAGATCTTGAAGCCCACTGGCACCAGTCTCATACCCTCCTATGAGTTCATTCCTGGTATCGCCGGTTATGTATGAAGAGTGCAGAAGATCCCAAAGGGAATATGTCTTACTTGGCTGTTGACCCACTGTCACATCGACTTCTACTGACTGGAGTAAATTTTGGGTCTCTGCACCTTTGTTGGCTTGTGCAGATTCTTGGCTGGTTGAGGAGCTCTCGAGACTTTGGGCAATGGAGACTTCTGTTGCATTTCCCTTGACAATGTTGGTGCAAACGCTCATGACTTCTCTAACAGAAAACTTGTAAGTTTGTAGCAGCATGTTTCTAGTCTCCGCAGGTAAATTTTGGCTATGCAAGAAATCCCATAAAGAAATACTGCCTGCTTCAGATGGATGTCTTGATAGGTTACTTGGAATCACTTTTAATGCTTTTTGTAGCTGGTCTTCTGAAGGCCAATGTGATGTCTCATCTGAAACTGATAGTACCGTGTGCTCCTGAACAATCATTGTCTTCCTTGATTGCATCTCTGTTTTTTGTATCAAGCCTAAAACAATATTGATAATTTCTTCGATCGTCAGTGTTTGGGACTTGAACTTTTCAATCAATTCTTCTCTTTTATCTTCAGGAATATATTTGGAATGGAGCAGGTCCCAGAGTGACATCGCTTTTTCATGAAAGTCCCCGATGGAGATTTCTATTTTTACAGACAGGAAAGATTTTCTAATGGCTTTAATTTCTGGCGATAGTTTTTCTTCTTTCTCTGTATTATCTGTCTCAGTAATTATGGTAACAAGAATGGTAATAAGTTCCTCAATAGTCAAGGTGCCAGCACGGTATTTTTTCAGGAGCTCTTGTTGCTTTTCTACTAAAATATACCGAGAGTAAAGAAGATCCCAGACAGAAATGTTTTTCCCTTGAAATTCCCCAACTGAAATTTGAACAGCTTTAGCCTGAAGAGCTGATTTGATTTTTAGATCTTCCTTTATAGCAGAGGCATCTTTTACATCTAGCATATACAGTCCTGTCTCTGGATCTTGGACACATCTTTGGATTAGCTGCAGATAAGTGAGGTTCTCATGAGTGTTGGGATCAAAGAATCCCTTTGTATCATCAGACGGATCTGAGAGGATCTGGTTCATTTCTTCATCAAAGTACCCACGTTTGTATGCAACCCCCACGGGTACACGATGGCTGTGTATGGGATCGATAATTCCACCAGTGGCAATCTGGGCTTCCAGGAGACGTATGCCATGATCCTTAACAATTAGATCTTTCTTCATGGCCTGGAAGAGAGAGATCTTCCCATCAGTGTAGGGGTCATTATAGCCAGTGACTCCTCTTTCTGCAGACAGAAGTTTTCCATGTACGTCATGCCCAATCAGTCCTGCAGCTAAGGCCTCATCTACAGAAAGCTTTTTGTTCTGAATAGGATCAATCACATATCCTGTAGCAGCCTGTGCTTCAAGCAGTATCAAAGCTGTTCCGGGTCTCAGTATACGTTTCAACATGGCATTGTAGATGCTCAGCTTTTCTTTTTTGGAAGGATCAGTCTTTGATGTAATAAACACTCCAGCAATGCTACTAGATCCTTCAAGATATTTTTTCACAGAGTCCATCTGAGTGACCTCTTCTACAGTCTTGTTGCCCTGAGTCAGTTCATCCAGAGTTTTCTGGTCTATGATTTCTGATTGATGCAGTTCAGAGGCCGTCACCTGCCGACGGAGACCCTTAAACTTTAATTCACGTCTCTTTTCTGTCTCTTCGATTATTGTGATAATGATTTTTAAAATCTCATCGGCTGTTAAGGTTCTCAATTTGTATTTTTCAAGTAGTTCATTTCGTTTCTCCTCAGTGATATACTTTGAATAGAGAAGGAACCAGACAGAAACATTTTGACCTTTGAATTCTCCAACTGTGACCTCCGTGAGCTTCAGCTCCAACTCCTGTTGTATCTCTTTCTCTCTTTTGATTCTAAGACTCTCTTCAGTTTCCTCGATTATTGTAATAATTATTCTTATAATCTCTTCCTCTGTTAAAGACCCCAGTTTGAATTTTTTAAGCAGTTCAGTTCTTTTTTCCTCTGTGATGTACTTAGAGTATAGAAGGAACCATAAAGAAACATTCTGCCCTTTGAATTCTCCAACATTGACTTTAGTGAACTTCAGTTCAAATTTCTGTTGAATTTCTCTCTCTGCTTGTATTTGCTGGGTGTGTTCAGTCTCTTCGATTATCGTGATAATTATTCTAAAAATCTCATCCTCTGTTAAGGACCCGAGTTTGTATTTCTCAAGTAGTTCAATTCTTTTTTCCTCTGTAATGTACTTAGAGTAGAGGAGGAACCATAAAGAAACATTCTGTCCTTTGAATTCTCCAACATTGACTTCATTGAGCTTCAGTTCCAGTTTCTGTTGAATTTCTTTCTTGGCTTGTATTTGCTGGGTCTGTTCAGTCTCTTCAATTATTGTAATAATTATTCTTAAAAACTCTTCCTCTGTTAAGGACCCCAGTTTGTATTTCTGGAGTAGTTCGGTTCTTTTTTCTTCTGTGATGTACTTGGAGTAGAGGAGGAACCATAGAGAAACATTCTGTCCTTTGAATTCTCCAACATTGACCTCAGTGAGCCTCAATTCCAACTTTCTTTGAATTTCTCTCTCTGCTTGTATTTGCTGGGTCTGTTCAGTCTCTTCAATTATTGTAATAATTATTCTTAAAAACTCTTCCTCTGTTAAGGACCCCAGTTTGTATTTCTGGAGTAGTTCGCTTCTTTTTTCTTCTGTGATGTACTTGGAGTAGAGGAGGAACCATAGAGAAACATTCTGTCCTTTGAATTCTCCAACATTGACCTCAGTGAGCCTCAATTCCAACTTTCGTTGAATTTCTCTCTCTGCTTGTATTTGCTGGGTCTGTTCAGTCTCTTCAATTATTGTGATAATTATTTTTAAAATTTCTTCATTTGTTAAGGTTCCAGATGCATACTTTTCCAGAAGTTCCCTTCGCTTCTCCTCAGTGACATATTTTGAATGGAGAAGGAACCACACTGAAACATTCTGTCCTTTGAATTCTCCAACACTGACCTCCGTCAGTTTCACTTCCAATTTCTTTTCAACTTCTTTATCTGCTTTTATTTTTTCTGACTGTTCAGTCTCTTCAATTATTGTAATAATTATTCTTAAAAACTCTTCCTCAGTTAAGGACCCCAATTTGTATTTCTGGAGTAGTTCAGTTCTTTTTTCCTCTGTGATGTACTTAGAGTAGAGGAGGGACCACAAAGATACATTCTGTCCTTTGAATTCTCCAACGTTGACCTCAGTGAGCCTTACTTCCAATTTCTGTTTAATTTCTCTTTCTGCTTGTATTTGCTGGGCTTGTTCAGTCTCTTTAATGATTGTAATAATTACTCTTAAAAACTCTTCCTCAGTTAAGGACCCCTTTTTGTATTTCTCAAGTAGTTCAGTTCTTTTTTCCTCTGTGATGTATTTGGAGTGGAGGAGGAACCACAAACAAACATTCTGCCCTTTGAATTCTCCAGTACTGACCTCAATGAGCCTCTTTTCCAATTTTTGTTGAATTTCTCTCACTGATTGTATTTTCTGGGGCTGTTCAGTGAGCTTAACATCTAATGCTTGTTGAATTTCAGTGTCTTTATTGGTCTCTGATTCATCAATTAAGGAAGCAATTGTTTGCTTTAAATTTTCCACAATGAACTTATGTTTGGTAAGCTGGTCATTACGCATGTCCTCAGGGAGATAATTGGAATGGAGTGCACCCCAAAGTGAAATTTTCTGCTCTTGTTGTTGGCTGGTTTTAATATTGACCACAATTGCATTTAAGGCTTTTTCAAGTTCATCTGTGGCTATTATTGACGTTTCTCCTGGCTTTGGAATGGTGGCCTGATTAATGGTGACTGTGATGATTCTAACTATCTCTTCTAGTGTCAAGACACCTGAGAAATACTTCTGTAAGATGTCTTCCTTTTTGGTTACTTCTATATGCTCAGAGTTGAGAAGGTCCCACACAGAGACCTTCTGACCCTGGAGTTTGCCCTTGGTAATCTCCACAAGCTCAGACTGGAGAAGGCTCTTCTTCTTATTTTCTCCTGTAATATCATGGACTGCTTCTTCTAGGCTAAATCCATTTACATTCTGGCTACTATGCTGTTTTTCCCATTCTTCAATGGCTGATTGAATACTTGAAATAAATTCCTCTACTGTTATAGTCTTTGAGTTATACTTATTCAGAAGTAGCTGTCTCTTTTCTTCTGTGAAATACTTGGAGTAGAGAAGTTCCCAGGAGGACACAGTTTGTCCTTTATATTGCCCAACTTTAATTAGAATAGTTAGTGACTGCAGACTAGTCTTTTCAGCTAAGGCAGCTTGTTTGTCTTTCATGGTCAGCATGTACAATCCTGTATCTGGCTCTTGAACACATCGGCCAAGTAACTGCAAGTAGGTGAGGTTTTCGTGAGTGTTGGGATCAAAGAATCCCTTTGTGTCATCAGTTGGATCCGAAAGTACCTGGTTCATCTGTTTATCAAAGTAACCCCGTTTATATGCCACTTCCACTGGGACTCTGTGACTGTGTACTGGGTCAATGATGCCCCCGGTGGCAATCTGGGCCTCCAACAAACGGATACCATGATCTTTTACAATAAGGTCTTTCTGAATGGCTTGGAAAAGGGAAATTTTTTCACTAGTATATGGGTCATTGTAGCCAGTTACTGCTCTTTCTGCAGATAGAAGTTTTGCATGAAGTTCCTGGCCTATTAAACCAGCAGCTGCAGCTTCGTCTACTGACAGTTTTTTGTTGCTCACAGGGTCAAGAATAAATCCAGTGGCAGCCTGAGCTTCCAGAAGAACGAGAGCTGTTCCTGGTCTTAGGATGTTCTTCAACATAGCATCATAAATGCTCATCTTATTTTTCTTTGAAGGATCTTTAGGGGATGGAACCAGTACTCCAGCTATACAGCTTGTTCCCTCCAAGTATCTTTTCACACTTTCCATTTGAGTCACCTCCTCTACGGTCTTCTGTCCTTGAGCCAACTCTCTTAGCGTATTCTGGTCAATAATTTTTGACGAAAGCAGTTCAGATGCAGAAACTTGTCTTCTGAGGCCCTTAAATTGCAAACTCTTACTGTGTTCCTCTGTCTCTTGTATTATTGTTGTGATAATCTTGATAAGCTCATCAATGTTGATTGCGCCAGATTTAAACTTCTCAAGCAGCTCACATCTTTTCTCGTCTGAAAAGTACTTGGAAGTTAGTAGGGTCCACACTGAGTATTTTTGACCTTTGAACTCGCCTTCTGTTACTTCAATCTGGGTGGTCGCCACAGTGCTAAACATTTCATCCGTCAAATTGCAGTCTATTACAACGTGAGATGGGATGCCCCTATAATCACCGTATTCAATGGTCTGAATAACAAGTTGTATTATGTCTTTAAGAGTTAGCTTGTAGTTCCCGAGCAGCTCTTGTCTTTTTTCATCTGAGATGTATCTGGAGTGTAAAAGGTCCCACACAGAAACCTCCCGCCCAGCATACTCTCCTTTTCTAACATGGATATTGATGCTTTGCAAAGCTTTCTGAATCTCATCTTCTTGTAATGAAGGTTCAGGCTGTATCTGCTGCTGTACTGATATGACTGAACGTTGAGAGGCCCCTTCAGTTTTAGATTCAGTAATGGTTGTAATGAGAATCCTTATCATTTCTTGTATGGTCAGAGTTCCATTGTTATATTTTTCCAACATTTCCCTTTGCTTCTCTTCGGTGATATAATGAGAATTCAGAAGCTCCCACACAGATGCATATTCTTTAAAGTCTCCTATAGACACGTCCACCTTTTCTGATTTCAGCAAAGTCTCTTTATCTGCTGATGCTGTTGTCAATGGTATGGTTCCAGTAATAAGTTTGATAATGATAGTAATAAGTTCATCAACAGATACGGTTTCTGAACTGTACTTTTTCAACAGCTCTTCTCGTTTCTCTGTGGAAATAAACATGGAATTCAGATGCTCCCAGATGGAAATGTTTTTGTCTTGCATGGGAGTCTGTTGGACCCTAATATGTTTTGTTCTTAGAATAGTCTCTTTCCCAGTCTGGGTAGATGGAACTTTATTTACATTCACATCCAGCAAATACAGTCCAGTCTCTGGATCCTGGGCACATCTTTGGAGCAACTGCAGATAAGTGAGGTTCTCATGAGTGTTGGGATCAAAGAATCCCTTTGTGTCATCAGAGGGATCTGAGAGGATCTGGTTCATTTCTTCATCAAAGTATCCACGTTTATATGCAACCTCCACGGGTACACGATGACTGTGTACAGGATCAATAATTCCACCAGTGGCAATTTGGGCTTCCAGGAGACGTACGCCATGATCCTTAACAATGAGATCTTTCTTCATGGCCTGGAAGAGAGAGATCTTCTCACCAGTGTAGGGGTCCTTATAGCCAGTGACTCCTCTTTCTGCAGACAGAAGTTTATCATATATGTCATGCCCAATCAGTCCTGCAGCTAAGGCTTTCTCTACAGAAAGCTTTTTGTTCTGAATAGGATCAATCACAAATCCCGTAGCAGCCTGTGCTTCAAGAAGTATCAAAGCTGTTCCGGGTCTCAGTATACGTTTCAACATGGCATCGTAGATGGTCAGCTTTTCTCTTTGGGAAGGATTAGTCTTAGATGTAACAAACACTCCTGCAATGCTGCTGGATCCTCCAAGATATTTCTTCACAGAGTCCATCTGAGTGACCTCCTCTACGGTCTTGCTGCCCTGAGTCAGGTCATCCAAAGTTTTCTGGTCTATGATTCCCGACTGGAGCAGTTCAGAGGCCGTCACCTGCTGACGGAGACCCATAAACTTTAATTCAGACCTCTTTTCTGTCTCTTCGATTATTGTGATAATGACTTTTAACATCTCATCAGCCGTTAAGGTTCCTGATTTGTATTTTTCAAGCAGCTCATTTCGCTTTTCCTCAGTGATGTACTTGGAGTAGAGCAGCGACCACAAAGAAACATTCTGTCCTTTGAAGGTTCCTGTGTTGATCTCCGCAGACTTTAATTCCAATTGTTGTTGGATTCCTGTTCCAGCTTTAATTTCAACATTCTCAATTAATCCAAGGATTCTCTGTTTAAGTTTTTCTATGGCAGCTTGGTGTTTTTGTAGCTGGGTGTTGCGGCTATCATCTGAAACATATTTAGATTGGAGCACTTCCCAGAGAGACACTCGTTTACTCTGAAACTCTTCTGCCTGTACGTGAACAGTAAAAACTGTTAAGGCTTTGTGGTCTTCATCTGTATCTGGTTCTACATATTGTTTTAGTTTAGGAACAAAGCCAATATCATAAACTTCTTTTTTCTCTATGGTCACATCTCTCTTAATTTCTTCGGTAATATCTTGGACTGCCACTTGCAGGCTAGCACCATCCACAGTTTGGCTACTGCTCCGTTGTTCCCATTCTTCAATGGCTGATTGAATACCTGAAATAAGTTCCTCAACTGTTATAGTCTTTGATTTATACTTATTCAGAAGTAACTGTCTCTTTTCTTCTGTAAAATACTTGGAGTGGAGAAGCTCCCAGGAGGACGGAGTCTGCCCTTGATACTGTCCAACTTTAACTTGAATAGTTAGTGACTGCAGACTAGTTTCAAAGGTCTTTTCTGCTAAGATAGCTTGTTTGTCTTTCATGGTCAGCATGTACAATCCTGTATCTGGCTCCTGAACACATCGGCTAAGTAACTGCAAATAAGTGAGGTTTTCGTGAGTGTTGGGGTCAAAGAATCCTTTAGTGTCATCAGATGGATCTGAAAGTATCTGGTTCATCTCTTCATTAAAGAAGCCACGCTTATATGCCACTTCCACTGGGACTCTGTGGCTGTGTACTGGGTCAATGATACCCCCGGTGGCAATCTGGGCCTCCAGTAAGCGAATACCGTGATCTTTTACAATGAGGTCTTTTTGCATGGCTTGGAAGAGGGAGATCTTGTCACCAGTATATGGGTCTTTATAGCCAGTTACCGCTCTTTCTGCAGAAAGAAGTTTTGCATGAAGTTCATGGCCAATTAGACCAGCAGCAGCAGCTTCGTCTACTGACAGTTTTTTGTTGCTCACAGGATCAATGATAAATCCAGTGGCAGCCTGAGCTTCGAGAAGAACAAGAGCTGTCCCTGGCCTCAGGATGTTCTTCAACATAGCGTCATAAATGCTCATCTTATCACTCTTTGAAGGATCTTTAAGAGATGGAACCAGTACTCCAGCTAGACAGCTTGTTCCCACCAAGTATCTTTTCACACTGTCCATTTGAGTCACCTCCTCTACGGTCTTCTGTCCTTGAGCCAACTCTCTCAGTGTAGTTTGGTCAATAATTTCAGATGTAAGCAGTTCAGATGCTGTAATTTGTCTCCTAAGGCCTTTGAATTTCAATTTTTTGCTATGTTCTTCAGTCTCTGTTATAGTAGTGGTGATAATTTTGATAAGTTCATCTATACTTAGTGTGCCAGAATTAAACTTCTCGAGTAGCTCTCGTCTTTTCTCCTCTGAAAAGTATTTAGAGTTCAGAAGATACCATACAGAAAGGTGCTGACCCTTGAACTCTCCTTCAGTTACTTCAATCTGCACGGTCTGCACAACATTGTAAACTTCCACTTTCAAATTGTACTCAGTTTTGAATCTGCTCTGATCTACTCTGATAGAATGCACCACCAGTTCCATGATGTCTTGGACAGTCAGTTTGTATTCTTCTATAAATTCTTGTTTGGTATCTTCAGGAATATATTTGGAATTGAGCAGATCCCACACAGAAACTTCTTGTCCAGCATACTGACCTTTTGTGACTGGAATACTGATGTTTTGTAACGCCTTCTCAATCTCATCATCTTGTACAGAATGATCAAGTTCCACAGGCTTCCCATCCGGTACAGCTACACTCTTCTGGACCACCTTTGTTGTTTCTGTTTCTGTAATGATGGTGATGAGAATTGTGATAATTTCTTGTACGGTCAGAGTCCCAGACTGTATCCTTTCTAATATTTCCTTTCGTTTCTCTCCAGAGATATAACGAGAATTCAGGAGCTCCCAAACAGAAATGCTTTGTCCTTTGAAGTCGCCCACAGACACGTTCACCTTTTCCGACTGGAGCCAAGTCTGGGTTTTAGCTACTTGCTCAGCGGAGTCTGTGGTGTCAGCTTGAGACACTGTTGTACTGGCTTGAGATAATATTTGCTCTTTTTCATTAACGACTTTAATAGTTATGGCCAGAATTTCCTCGATGGTCAAAGTACCAGCTTCAAATTTCTTCAGTAGCTCCTCTCGCCTCTCAGCTGTGAAGTATTTCGAGTTGAAAAGCTCCCAGATGGAAACACTTTTTCCTTGAAACTCTCCGATGGCAATCTGAATAAAACTGGATTGTAATTTATTTTGGACCTGTGTTGGGGAGAACTTGCTGTCTTTAAGCTCCAGCATATACAATCCAGTGTCAGGGTCTTTGACGCATCTCTGGAGCAGTTGCAGGTAGGTGAGATTCTCGTGAGTATTTGGGTCAAAGAAACCTTTTGTGTCATCAGTGGGATCTGAAAGAATTTGGTTCAGTTCTTCATTAAAATAGCCCCTCTTATAAGCCACTTCCACGGGGACACGGTGGCTGTGTACCGGGTCTATTATGCCACCAGTAGCAATCTGGGCTTCCAGTAGGCGTATACCGTGCTCTTTTACAATTATATCTTTCTGCATGGCTTGGAACAAGGACATTTTTTCACCAGTGTAGGGATCATTGTAGCCTGTAACTCCTCTTTCTGCAGACAGAAGTTTCTCATAAATTTCATAGCCAATCACCCCAGCTGATAACGCTTCATCAACTGAAAGTCTACGGTTTTGTATGCTGTCAATAACAAATCCTGTAGCGGCCTGGGCTTCCAGAAGAACCAGTGCTGTTCCAGGCCTTAGAACACGCCTCAGCATGGCATCATAGATATTAACCTTTTCTTTTTTGGTGGGGTCAAGTTTTGAAGGGATAAGCACCCCTGCAATGCAGCTGGTGCCTTCAAGGTATCGTCTAATGGAATCTATTTTTGCTACTTCATTCACTGTCTGCAAGTCCTTCTTTAAACCATCAAGAGTCTCTTGGTTGATAATTTCAGCATCAAATAATTCTGCAGCGGTCACCTGCTTCCTCAGTCCCTGGAACCAGATGTCGTTTTGACCCTTATCATTTTCTTCAATGACTGATGTGATGACACTTACAATGTCTTTAAGTCCTGAAGAAATTTTGGTTTTATATAACTTGAGGATCTGCTTTCGTTGTTCTTCAGAGATATAGGTGGAGCTCAAAAGTTCCCAAAGGGAAATATCCTGACCTTTGAACTTGCCACTGTTCATTTTTACAGTGGTTTCTTGCAGGAGCTTCTTGGTTGGCTCATCAATGTAGAAGTAATCATCACGCTTTTCAGTCAGTGGAAGCAAATAAAGTCCAGTTTTTTTGTCTTTGACACATCTTTCGAGCAAGTTTTTATATGTAATTCTTTCATGTGTGTTGGGGTCTACAAATTCTTTCTTTCCAGAATCTGAGATGAGAAGGTAAAAGTCTTCATCCAGATAAGCCCTCTGGTATGCTATATGCAATGGAATTCTATGGCTTAAAACTGGGTCTACAACCCCTCCAGTCGCCAGTTGGACGTCAAGGAGAGAAATTCCTAGCCCTTTGGGCACAATTTCTTTCTTGATGGCTTGGAAAAGAGAAATGATTTTCCCAGATTCTTTATCTGTATATCCAGTAACTGCCTTTTCAGCAATTTCAAGCTGTTCTTGAACATCAGAGTTAACTAGACCTTGGGACACTGCATTGGGAAGGGAAAGCACTTGATTTTTGATGGGGTCAATAAGATGGCCAGTGGCAGCTTGGGCTTGAAGAAGAATCAAACCAATGTCTCTAGATAGGATTCCTCTACTTACAGCTTCATAGATACTTAGTGTTTCATTGGTAGGTAGAGATAAAACTCCAGCAATGCAACTTGTTCCTTTCAAGTATCTTCTAACAGAATCCAGTTCGGAGACAGCTTCCACAGATATTTTGCCTTCTTTCAGGTCACTTAAGGTTTTTCGGTCAATTATGTCTGCATTGAACAAATCAGTGGCACTTACTTCTCCACGAATTCCTTTCAGTTTTAGGCTACTGCTCGAAAATTCATATTCTTCTATAACTGTAGTGATGCTGGAGATTAGCTGCTCTACGGTGAGTACCCCCAAGATGTACAGTCTAACAAGTTCTCTTCTTTTTAGGTCTGTGATATAATGAGAAGTGAGTATTTCCCAAATAGACACAGTTTGATTGGCATATCTTCCAAATTGAAGTCTAATGGTTCTTGACTGTAAGTCAGCTTTCATTTTGTCAGTGATATAGAAGTAGTTTTCACCTCTCTTTACAACCTGTAACAAATACAACCCAGTTTCGGGATCTTGGATACACCTTTCTACTAGCTGCAGATAAGTAAGGTTCTCGTGAGTATTGGGGTCAAAGAAACCTTTAGTATCATCGTTGGGATCTGACAGAATTTTGTTCATTTCCTCATCGAAGTAGCCTCGTTTGTAGGCTACTTCTACAGGGACTCTGTGGCTGTGGACTGGGTCAATAATGCCACCTGTGGCAATCTGAGCTTCCAGCAGACGAACACCATGGGTCTCAACTATGAGATTTTTTTGCATGGCTTGAAACAAGGAAATCTTCTCCCCACTAAATGGATCTTTATACCCCGTCACGGCTTGTTCTGCAGACAGCAACTTGGCATGTACTTCGGACCCTATTAGACCCTGAGCAAATGCTTCTTCAACTGACAGCTTCGCATTCTTAACTGGATCAATTATAAAGCCTGTGGCTGCCTGGGCTTCTAAGAGTACCAAGGCAGTACCAGGCCTCAAAATGCCTTTCAGCATTGCCTCATAAATACTCATCTTTTTGTTTGTGGCCTGAAGAAGAACACCAGCAATACTATTTGTTCCTACCAAGTAACGTTTAACAGCGTCCATTTCTGTCACTTCATCTATGGTCTTTTTTCCCAGGTTCAGCTCATCCAGAGTTTTCTTGTCTATGACGTCAGACTGGAACAGGTCACTTGCAGACACCTGCCTCCGAAGACCTTTGAACTTGATCTGTGTACTTGTTGCCTCAGTTTCCTCAAAGATGGTGGTGACCGTCTTTATGATTTCCTGTAAAGCTTCAGAGCTGCTGGTTTTGTATTTAAATAGGATTTCTTTTAATTTATCTGCACTGACGTACTCCGAATTTAGAAGCTCCCAGAGAGACACGGTTTGGCCTTTGAACCTTCCTGCATTGACAGTAACTGTAAATGATTTGAAAACATCAATGAAATGTCCTTCAGCATAAAAAGCTGCAGTCTCCGAAAGAGCCAGAAGCAGCGAGCCTGTCTCTGGGTCGGTGTAGCATCTCTGTTTTAGTTGCTCATAGCTCACTTTTTCTTTGGTGTTTGGATCAACGTAGACTTTCAGGTCTGCTGTTTGTTTGGATATTTCTTCGTCCAGAAAGCCCAATTTATATGCCAGCTGTATCGGTACAAAATTACAATGAAGAGGATCAATTATTCCACCTGCAGCCAACTGGGCTTGGAGGAGTGGAACACCTTCTTTCTCTGATATCAGTTTCTTCTGGATTGCCTGACCTAGAGATATTTTGTTTCCTGTGTAAGGGTCGGTGTATCCACTTACCGCACTTTCTGCGGTCAAGAGTTTTTCATGAAGTTCAGGGCCTACGACCCCAGTTTTCACTGCACTGTCAACTGTATACTTTTCATTCTTTACTGGATTTATAATAAATCCTGTTGCAGCTTGGGCTTCTAGAAGCCTTATGGCATTGGCAGGAAGAAGTAATTTTTTTTCCAATGCCTGATAAATGCTCAACTTTTCCTTTGTAGATGGCAGGAATACTCCAGAGATGGAACCGGTGCCCTCTAGACTTTTCTTCACTTCAGCTAACTGAGAAATCTCCTCAACAGACTTGAGGCCCTGAACAAGTTCATCAAATGTTTTCTGTGTAATAATACCTAAGTCTAAGAGCCATACAACTGGGACGGGACCTCTAAGTCCTTGAAAATTAATGTGAGTTGTCCTTTTTATTTCATGAATTCTGACTATTTGTAGGATTTCAGTGGTCAGTTCCTGAAGGCTTAGTTTCTTAGCTCTAAATTTTTCCAGGATTTCAAATTGCTGTTCTTCAGTAAAATATCCGGAATGAATCAGTTCCCAGACTGTGATGTTTCTCTCTTCGATCCTAGCAGTCTTCAAGAGCTGTCGGACTTCTTCATCAGAATATAAATTTATTACTGGAACCTCTGCAAAATCTTGGGGCAATGGAAGCAAATGGAGACCAGTTGATTCATCTTTTTGGGACCGACTGAGAAGTTCGGAGTAAGTGACTTTTTCTTTGGTAGTTGGGTCATAGAATGTTTTTATGTCATCTGTAGGGTGAGAGAGATCTTTAAGTAGCTCCTCGTTAATATAGCCATGCTTCTTGGCTACAGAATCTTTAAGGTGGAAGCCATGTATTGGATCAATGACTCCTCCAGTAGCTAGCTGGGCCTCGAGAAGCTGTTTGGCATGCTTTTCTTCAATAAAACCTCTCTTCATGGCTTGGAAAAGGGAGATTTTCTTCCCTGAAAAGGGATCTGTGTAACCTGTTACAGCTTCCTCTGCGTAAGCAAGTCTCTCATAAAACTGTGGATCGACAACAGCTGCTTTGAGAGCCTCATCAACTGAGAGTTTCAGGTTACTGACCGGGTCCACTATGTGTCCGGTAGCAGCCTGAGCCTCTAATAACGGCAAGATGGTGCTAGGCAGCAACATTTTATTTTTTATTGCTTCGTAAAAACTGAACTTCTGATTGGAGGGTTGGATAATGACTCCACCGAGGACACCAGACCCTTGCAAGCTCTTCTTAACTGTGTCGATTTTAAACACATCCTCCACTGTCACTTTTCCTTCTAGGATTTGCTCAAATAATTCTTTTTCAATGATCTCATATTCCAACAGCTCATGAATGTTCACTTGTCCCCTTAATGTGGGAACGCGGATTTCTGTCCATTTCTTTATTTCCTCTTCGATGATGATGATAATTTGTTCGAGGGTCAACTTTTTCAGTCTAAACTGCTCTAACAGCTCTCTCCTTCTCCACTCACTGAAGTACTCGGAGTTGATGAGGAACCATGCGTTTACTGTTTGCCCATGGAATCTTCCATATCTGACATAAATATCCACATTTCTGAAAGAATTCCTGATGTGGTCATTAATATTGAATTGTTGCTGCTTGCTAACCAAGGGTAGAAGACAAAGGTTAGTTGATGGCTCTGTAATGCATTTCTCTTTCAGCTGTAGATAGGTGAGGTTTTCATGTGTGTTTGGATCAAAGAATCCTTTTGTGTCATCGCTTGGATCTGAGAGTATTAGATTCATTTTTTTGTCAAAATAGCCTCGCTTGTAGGCAACTTCGACTGGGATTCTGAGGCTGTTTATTGGGTCGATAATGCCGCCAGTGCCAATCTGGGCTTCGAGAAGCCTAACGCCGTGTTCTTTGACAATTAAGCCCTTGTTCATTGCTTGAAACAGGGAAACTCTTTCACCTGTGTATGGATCTTTGTATCCGGTAACTGATTTTTCTGCTGACAAAAGTTTTTCGTAGTACTCAGGACCAATAATATTTGCCTTGAGGGCATCTTCCACTGAATACTGCTTGTTTTTCACTGGATCAATAATATAACCTGTTGCTGCTTGTGCTTCAAGGAGAATCAAGGAGGTCCCTGGTCTTAGGAAGCCTTTTCTCTTTGCTTGGTAGATGCTGATCTTTTCTTGGGTATCTGCTAGGATTAATCCACCGATGCTTCCAGTACCTTGCAGGTATTTCTTGACCGTGTCAATGCTTCCCACATCCTTTGCGGAAGCTTCACCTTGCTGCAGTTTATCAAACAAGTTCTTGTCAATAATTTCTGACTCCAGCAGTTGGCCGGGAGTTATGGATTCTCTAAGGCCTTTAAACGTGACTTTGGTGGAGGATACCACTTGCTTAATCTCTGCTTCGACTTTTTTAGACAGTTCTTCTACTGAAAGACTTCCAGCTTTATACAGGTTGATGAAAGATTGTCTTAATTCAAAGCTGAAATATTCTGAGAAAAGGATTTGCCACAGGGAAACAAGATGTCCTTTAAACTTGCCAAATGTAAGAGTCAGTTTTATTCCATCTAAAATCACTTTGGTTTTATAATCTATAAATGAATGTGCGGTTTTCTGTGCATCCTGTGTGTTATCAAATACAGGAGTCAGGTAGAGCCCAGAGTGAACATCGATAACGCTCCGTTCCAGCAGTTGTTCATAGGTAACATTTTCTTTTAAGTTTGGATCGAAAAATCCCTTAATGTCATTGGTTTGAGTGAGCAAAACTTTATTTGTATCTTCATCAAAGTGACCACGTGCGTAAGCCACCTCCACTGGAACACGGTGCTTTTTTGATGGATCAATGATTCCACCTGTGGCAAGCTGGGCGTTCAGAAGATGGATGCCATGATCTTTTGTAACAAAACCCCTCTTTATTGCCTGGAACAATGAAAGTTTCTCTCCAGAAGAGGGATCTTTGTAACCTGTGGCTGCCTTTTCAGCGAACAGAAGTTTTTCATAAAGCTCAGGTCCTAGCAAGCCATTTTTCACTGCATCGTGCACAGAAAATTTCAAGTTCTTGACAGGGTCTATCAAATATCCAGTGGCGGCCTGGGCCTCAAGGAGAGCTATGGACGTTCCTGGCATGAGAAGATGTTCCTTGAATGCTTGGTAAATGCTTATTATTTTATTGGCTGAAATATCTGCCACTCCAGCAATTAAGCCAGTTCCCTGAAGATAGCGCTTCACGCTCTCCTGTTCAGCAACATCTTGGACGGATAGTTTTCCTTGCTGGAGGCTTTCAAATGTTGCCTGGTCAATGATATTAGAGTTCAGTAACTCATTGCTTGTAACCTTTCCCCTTATACCATGGAAGGCAAGTTTCAAAGGAAAGAAGTATGCGTTTGAGTCTGGATCAAATGTGGCTCTCGATCTAAGTTCCTGATAAGTAACCCAGTCATTAGTGTTGGGATCCAGGAAACCACGATTTATGGATAACAGTTGTGCCGTATCTTCATCCAATAAACCTCGTTTATAGGCGGTTTCCAAAGGGACATGAAAACTGTGGAATGGATCAATAATGCCTCCTGTTGCAAGCTGGACTTGAAGAAGATTAAGGCCCAAGTTTCGATCAATCAGCTCTTTTTTTATTGCTTGAAAGAGGGAAATGTTTTTCCCAGTGTATAGATCGTTAAACCCAATGACCGCTCGTTCAGCAATCAGTAGCTTCTCCTTGAGGTCAAATCCCACCACTCCTTCTTGAACAGCTTCGGTGACAGTGAAAGTTTTTTTCTTCTCTGGATCTATGATGAAGCCTGATGCTGCTTGAGCTTCCAACAAAGCAACTGCATAATCAATTGGAAGAAAGTTTCTCTTCAAAGCCTGATATATACTGATTTTCTCCTTTGTGCTTTCTACGTGTACTCCTCCTAGGCTCGGCAACCCATTTAGATACTGCCGGACCTCTTGCAGTTCTCCCAACTTATGTATGGTTTGTTTGCCTTCTCTGATTTCATCATACTGAACCTGAGTAATTATGTTGGCTTTGAACAATTGCTCCAAATTGACGGACTTTCTCAGACCCTGTAGACTTTCCTGTAGAGGGAGAAGTACCAGTCCAGTCTCTGAATCTGTGAAGCTTTTAGATAGAAGCTCCTGAAAGCTAGAGCCTTCCTTTGTATTGGGATCAGCATAACAGCTTGATAACTCTGATGGCCCAGTAAGCGTTTTGAACAAACTTTCGTCTATGTAGTTAAGTTTCAAGGCTTCGGAAATTGGTACTCTGCTTCCAGTCACGTAATTGATGATTCCACCAGTTGCTATTTGGGCTTGTAGAAATCGCACTGCGTCCTTTTTCTCAACCAGACCTTTTTTAAATGCTTGAAAGAGAGATATTGTTTCTTCTTTGTATTTGTAGCCTGTGGCTGCACTATTTGCCAGCAGCAGCTTTTGTTGATACTCCGGCCCCACAATGCCTTGTTGAATAGCTGCTTCTACAGTCAGTTTTTGATTGTTCAATGGATCGATGATATGGCCAGTAGCAGCTTGGGCTTCCAACAGAGCCAAAGCCACCTCCTCGGAAAGAAGATTTTTCTGTAGGGCTTGGTAAATGCCCATTTTTTCCTTTGTCAGAGACACGGAGAAGTCACCAGTGCTTGGAGTGACTTTAATGGGTTCAGTATCTTTATCCTGGTGGCATACAGCCTTGTGGTGGCCTACAGACCCATGAATGTGACTGGTGGCATGGTGGCCTACAGAACCATGAATGTGAGTGATAGCTTGGTGGACCTCGGCTCCACCGATGTGGCCGGTGACTTTGATTTGTTCATCAGCTTTCCCCTGGTGGCATACAGCCTTGTGGTGGCCTACAGCCCCATGAATGTGAGGGGTGGTGTGGTGGCCTACAGCCCCATTAATTTGAGTGGTGGCATGGTGGCCATCGGCTCCACCGATTTGGCTGGTGACTTTGATGGGTTCATCAGCTTTCTCCTGGTGGCATACAGTCTTGTGGTGGCCTACAGCCCCATGAATGTGAGGGGTGTCGTGGTGGACTACAGATCCATGAACATGAGTGATGGCATGGTGGACTTCGACTGCACCGATGGGGGCGGTGACTTTGATGGGTTCATCAGCTTTCTCCTGGTGGCATACAGCCTTGTGGTGGCCAACAGCCCCATGAATGTGAGGGGTGGCGTGGTGGCCCTCGGCTCCACCAATGTGGGCGGTGACTTTGATGGGTTCATCGGCTGTCTCCTGGTGGCATACAGCCTCGTGGTGACCTACAGCCCCATGAATGTGAGGGGTGGCATGGTGGCCCTCGGCTCCACCGATGTGGCCGGTGACTTTGATGGTTTCATTGGCTTTCTCCTGGTGGCAAACAGCCTTGTGTTGGCCTACAGCCCCATGAATGTGAGTGACACCGTGGTGGCCCTCGGCTGCACTGATGTGACCAGTGACATGAAGACCCCCGGACGCATGATGGCCATGAGAACTGGACTCTTGATGGCTGTGAGAACTGGATGAATGTGAGAACTGCTGAAAACCTTGTAAAAAGTGAGTTTCAACCTTGCCGACCGTCTCTTTCACTGTGTGAGAAACCTTGTTCTGCTTCTCGTGTGCGTGATGACCTTTGCGCTCCATTATTGTGGCCTGTGACAACTTTAATCCACACTCTTGCCAGACTTTTTTTCAGATTCTGTTAAAAAAACAAGAAAAAGAAAAAAGAATAAAGATTAGCTTTGTGTATAGCAGGTGTACACTGCAACAATAAATATTCATCTGCATCCTACCAGATAATTGTCACACAGTTTTAGCACGCCACCCCGTGGCAAACTGGATACTGTGATCCTTGGCAGAGGTAAATTGCAATAAATTATATTTATAGTCTTGAGATTTGCATTATATTTACATAGGAAGCAAAGCCCGATAAAGGAAATAAAAGGAAAAAAAGGAAGGGAAAGAAAAAAAACATGAAAAGGAAAGAAAAAGAAAAAAACATAAATAGAAAGGAAAGGAAAGAAAAAAAAATGAAAGGTTAAGGAAAGGATAGGAAAAAGGAATGGAAATGATTTGAAAGGAAAAAACTGAAATGAAATGAAAGAAAAAAAAAACACGAAAAGGAAAGGAAAGAGAAAAGAAAAGGAAACGATAGAAAAAAATGAAAAGGAAAGGAAATAATAATAAAAAAAAAACATAGAAAGGAAAAAAAAAGGTAAGAAAAGGAAAAAAAAGGAAAGAAATGAAAAGGAAAGGAAGGACGAAAAAATGAAAAAGAAAGGAATGAAAGGAAAGGAAAGGAAATGATAGAAAAAATATGAAAAGGAAAGGAAATGAAAGAAAAAAAACATGACAAGGAAAGGAAAAAAGGAAAGAAATGGAAAAAAAGGAAAGGGAAGAAAAAAATGAAAAGAAAATGGAAAGGAAAGAAGAAAAAATGAAAAAGAAAGGAATGAAAGGAAAGTAAAGGAAAGGAAATGATAAAAAAAATTAAAAGGAAAGGAATGGAAAGGAAATGAAAGAAAAAAAAACATGACAAGGAAAGGAAAAAAAAAAGGACAGAAGAGGAAAGAAAGGAAAGAAATGAAAAGGAAAGGAAAAGAAAGGAAATAAAAAAAAATGAAAAGAAAAAGGAAAGGAAAGAAAAAAAACGAAAAGGAAAGGAATGGAAAGAAAAGGAAATTAAAAAAAAAAACATGAAAAGAAAAGGAAAGAAAAGGTGAGAAAAGGAAAAAAAGGGAAGGAATTAAAAGGAAAGGAAAAGAAAGGAAAGAAGAAAAATTAAAAGAAAAGGAGAAAGGAAAAAAAACATGGAAAGGAATTATTATTATTATTATACAGGATTTATATACTGGAAAAAACATAAAAAGGAAAGGAAAGAAAAAAAAGAAGATTAAAGGAAATAAAAATAAATAAAATGAAAAGGAAAGGAATTGGAAGGAAAGGTAATTACAGTAAAGAAAAAAAAACATGAAGAGGAAAGAAAAGAAAAAAGAAGATTAAAAGAAATAAAAAAAATGAAAAGGAAAGGAAAGTAAAAAAATGAAAAGGAAAGGAAAGTAAAAAAATGTTGGGGAAAAAAATGTATAAAGAGAAAAAAAAAGAAAAAATAATTAAAAAGAGAAGAAATAAAAGAAAAAAAAAACATGAAAAGGAAAGGAAAAAGAAAATGAAAGGAAAGATAAAAAAATGAAAAGGAAAGGAAAAAGAAAAGGAAAGGAAAAAAAAAAATGAAATGAAAATAAGCCCAAGAAATAAACACACATCGCCTCGATTTATAAAACTTTACAAAAAACGTATTAGTATATGAGTTAAAAGCATTCCAAAAAATCAAATGTATAAATATCATCCCTGAAAAGGCGCTATTTCCTGCTAAGCCCCATTAATCATATACATACGATATGTTGCACGTGTTCAAAAAAGTTATTATCATCTGTGTGGAATATTGTTATAGGGTAGAGCAAAAACGCAGGAGGATAATAGTAGGTTCCAACGCGTTTCACAATTTTAATGCTTCATCAGGAGACCAACAAACATAATATATTATGGTGCGTGTAGAGACACATCCAAATAACAGGGGGGGGGGTCTGGTATTTCGCAGGGACAGGGCTTAGGAAAGTCATTGTCAATGGAAAACCAAAACTCTGCTCTGTTTGATTGGACGTCTATATCTTATTGCAGGATTAAGCTGCCTGTGGACGGTGCCAAGTCAGCAGGTGACCATATTGCCCAGACAGGCTGAGTCTGGGGGGTGGCATCTAAAATAGAACACTGTGAATGAACGATCAAGTGACAAACAGATCAAAGAGCAGCGGAAGCATATAGACAGCTGCTGGATATCCAATCAGATGCAGCAGCTGTTTGGATGTTCTGACAGCGGCCGACGCTGCTTCCAAATCACAATAGCCTAGCAGGGGGGGCATTCATCCATCCACGTTGTATGGCATGGAGGAATCTGTTAGATTTCATTTACTCTGCCCGCCGGCTGAACAAAATAATTATATCACTATTAGATTGTAAGCTCATATGACCAGGACCCTCTTAACCACTTGCCGACCGCCGCACGAACATTTACGTCGGCAGAATGGCGCGGACAGCCAAATGGGCGTACCGGTACATCCCTTTAAATGTGCCACCTTGTGGGCGCACGCGCGCCCCTGCCGCGAGCTCCGTGACCGTGCCCGCAGACTCAATGTCCGCCGGTGTCCCGCGATCGTGTCACGGAGCTGAAGAACTAGGGGATGCCTGTGCAAACAAGACATCTCCCTGTTCTGCCTAGTGACAGGACACTGATATACTGTTCCCTGTCATCGGGAGCAGCGATCAGTGTCATGTGAAAGTAAGCCCCGCCCCCACACAGTTAGAGTCGCTCCCAAGGACACACTTAACCCCTTCCTAGCCCCCTAGTGGCTAACCCCTTCACTGCCAGTGTAATTTACACAGTAACCAGTGCATTTCTATAGCACTGATCGCTGTATAAATGTGAACGGTCCCAAAATAGCGTCAAAAGTGTGTCCGTCGCAATGTCGCAGTCACGATAAAAAACGCTGATCGCCGCCATTACTAGTAAAAAAAAATATTTATAAAAATGCCATAAAACTATCCGCTATTTTGTAGACACTATGGGCCAGATCCATGAAGACTTACGACGGGCGTATCAGTAGATACGCCGTCGTAAGTCCGAATCCCCGCCGTCGCAACTTTAAGCGTATTCTCAAACTGAGATACGCTTAAATGTTGCTAAGATACGGTCGTCATATCTTAACTGCATATTTACGCTGGCAGCTAAGGGCGTGTACGCTAATTTACACCTAGAATATCTAAATCAGCTAGATACGCCTATTCACTAACGTACGCCCGGCTGTCGCAGTTAAAATACGCCGTTTATGCAAGGGGTTTTCAGGCGTAAAGATAAACCACCAAAAACATGGCGCAGCCAATGTTAAGTATGGACGTCGGAACCGCGTCAAATTTTTCAAATTTGACATCGTTTGCGTAACTCGTCCGTGAATGGGGCTGGCCGTAATTTACGTTCACGTCGAAAGCATGACGATTTGCCGACGTCATTTGTAGCATGCGCACTGGGATACGTCCACGGACGGCGCATGCGCCGTTCGATCGAAATGTCATTTACGTGGGGGTCACAGTTAATATATATAAAACACGCCCACATCTTTGTCATTTGAATTCCGCGCCCTTACGCCGACACATTTACGCTACGCCGCCGTAACTTTAGACGCAAGGGCTTTGTGAATACAGCACTTGCCTCTCAAAGTAGCGGCGGCGTAGCGTAACTACGATACGCTACGCCTGCCTAAAAATACGTCGCGCTACGTGGATCTGGCCCTATAAATTTTGCGCAAACCAATCGATAAACGCTTATTGCGATTTTTTTTACCAAAAATAGGTAGAAGAATACGTATCGCCCTAAACTGAGGAAAAACTTTTTTTTAAAAGATTTTTTGGGGATATTTATTATAGCAAAAAGTAAAAAATATTGCTTTTTTTTCCACAATTGTCGCTCTATTTTTGTTTATAGCGCAAAAAATAAAAACCGCAGAGGTGATCAAATACCACCAAAAGAAAGCTCTATTTGTGGGGAAAAAAGGACGCCAATTTTGTTTTGGGAGCCACGTCGCACGACCGCGCAATTGTCAGTTAAAGCAACGCAGAAAGGGGCCCCGGTCATTGGGCAGCCAAATCCTTCGGGGCTGAAGTGATTAACCTTTGTATATTATTGTACTGTATTGTCTCCCTTTATATTGTAAAGCACTGCACACACTGATGACACTATATAAATCCTGTAGAATAATAATAATAATATCAGTGTAAGGCCAGCTTTGATCTGATGTAGTACTGTGAGTTGAGCACTGGGTGGCGCTGGCTGATCAATGTTGGATGGATGGCATTCCCATCCCTCTATTGGCATTCCTGTCTACAATAATAACGCGGATTTAAAGGCCAAGTCCACCCTTGTAATGAAATGCAATGTGCAAGGAAGACGCCGCGGTATAAAGACAATCACTGTGCAGCTTTAAAATGGGAAGTTTAATTTAAAGTGCGAAGCTTTAAAGTTTTTTTTTTTTTTTTAGTTTTGGACAGAGTGGAGGTGGATTAGAATATCGGATGGCCCGCCCACCAGCCCGCAATGTAGACGGGCAGCCCATGCATGCAAAGGCAAAGCTCTGTACTGGTGCGTCGTTGCCTGCTTCTGCGCACGCAAGACCCCCCCCCCCTCCCAACGCCGACACTTAGTCTGTAAGCAAGTCCCAGCCAGTGATTCATGGCCAGGACCTGCTGATCGGCTGTGTCCAATCGCAGCCCAGAGCTCTGTATTGACAATCACCACAGGGCTCTGTACAGAGAGGGAACGATTCCAAGAGCAACACCCGACATGTTTCGTCCTATTGGACATCATCGGGGGTATGATGATGTCTATTAGGACGAAACATGTCGGGTTATGCTCTTGGAATCGTTGTTTACACTCCACTTTAATTACAAGCTTGTTTTATCAAATTTGCTGTAAGTGTAAACCCCCATCAGCACCCATCAAATGCAGCCTCACCAGCGCCCATCAATGCAGCCTCACCAGCGCCCATCAATGCAGCCTCACCAGTGCCCATCAAATGCAGCCTCACCAGCACCCATCAAATGCAGCCTCACCAGCGCCCATCGAATGCAGCCTAACCAGCGCCCATCAAATGCAGTCTCACCAGCGCCCATCAAATGCAGTCTCACCAGCGCCCATTAAATGCAGTCTCACCAGCGCCCATCGAATGCAGCCTCACCAGCGCCCATCAAATGCAGCCTCACCAGCGCCCATCAAATGCAGCCTCACCAGCGCCCATCAAATGCAGTCTCACCAGCGCCCATTGAATGCATCTTCACCAGCGCCCATCAAATGCAGCCTCACCAGTACCTATCAATGCAGTCTCACCAGTACCCATCCATGCAGCCTCACCAGAGCCCATCAATGCAGCCTCACCAGTGCCCATCAATGCAGCCCCATCAGCACCCATCAATGCAACCTCACCAGCGTACACCGAATGCAGCCTGCCAGTGCCCATCAATGCAGCCTCACCAGCGCCCATCCATGCAGCCTCACCAGCTCCCATAAAATGTAGCCTCACCAGCGCCCATTCATGCAGCCTCACCAGCGCCCATCAAATGCAGCCTCACCAGCGCCCATCAAATACAGCCTGCCAGTGCCCATCAATGCAGCCTCAACAGGTGACACCCGCTAGAGGGATGACACCATCCCGTTTTTTTTTTTTAGCTGACATGCCCAGCCTACCCTGTGCCACCCCAGCCTGCTCTGTGCCACCCCAGCCTGCTCTGTGCCACCCCAGCCTGCAGTGTACCACCCCAGCCTGCTCTGTGCCACCCCAGCCTGCCCTGTATCACCCCAGCCTTCCCTGTACCACCCCAGCCTGCCCTGTACCACCCCAGCCTGCCCTGTATCACCCAGCCTGCCCTGTACCACCGCAGCCTGCCCTGTACCCCCCCAAACAGCCCTGTACCACCTCAGCCTGCCCTGTACCACCCCAAACAGCCCTATACCACCCCAGCCTGCCCTGTACCACCCCAGCCTGCCCTGTACCACCCCAGCCTGCCCTGTACCACCTCAAACTTTACCATGCCACCCCAACTTGCCCTGTGCCACCCTAACTTGCCCTGTACCACCCCAATCTGCCCTATGCCACCATAACTTGCCCTGTACCACCCCAACCTGCCCAATGCCACCCTAACTTGCCCTGTACCACCCCAACCTTTCCCATGCCATCCCAACTTGCCCTATGCAACCCTAACTTGCACTATACCATCCCAACCTGCCCTGTACCACCCCAACCTGCCATGTACCACCCTAACTTGCCCTATACCACCCCAACCTGCCCTATGCAACCCTAACTTGCCCTATACCACCCCAAACTACCCTATATCACCCCTACATGCCCTATACCACCTTAACCTGTCCTATACCACCCCACTACGCCAACCTGCCACTATACCACTCTATACTACCCTAACCTGCCACTATACTGCCCTATACTATCATTTACAGGGGCTGGTTTGGGGTGCGCCCCGTGCCCGTGCACTGCCTGCTTGGTGCTGGGCAGCCTAGACAGAGGGGGGGGGGGGTGACACCATGTTTTACCGCACCGGGTGACACCAACCCTAGTGACGCCACTGCTGGAAGACATCTATCTCGACACAGATGACAGATCTTCCGACTCTGATTCACCCCTCCAGCTCTGCCACGGTATATGTGAGTGATATTATCTCTGCGTCTCATTATACACAGGATGCCAGGCCTGGGCGGCGCCCCCATGAGCGGTTCAGTCATCGCCTCTTGTGACTCTATATATAGTAATAAGTTATGTAAATTACGAGGAGGACAGACGGTGTGATGAGCGGCGGTTGGGTGTGACGCGTCCGTTTCGCCGCCGTACGTGCGCAGCCGGGGGAAAGTGATCATGAGGATAACAGATATTTACATTTAATGAAAGCCCGGCTTCCCACAATGCACTTCTGCTTTTCATATTAAAAAAAAATTAAAATGACGCAACGCGGGGAGAATTGCGCCATCCTCTCAGGTCACGTACGCCGTACTTATCCAATCCAAGGGCGCCAGACTCGGAAGTCACACGCAGCATGCTTCCATGAGGTGCCTTCACATTAACATTGACTTGTGTGGGGAGGAGAAGCAGCCCAGAGATGAATGCCTGCCGGTTAGGCCTACAGACAGGGCTGCCGATAAGACAGTACAGCCGGCCCTCCTGTAGTGGGCCCGGGCCCTATCTGTTCAAAAGGGGGGGCCCTGGTCAGCTGCTGAGCAAGAGTGCCAGCTGTACTGTCTTTCTGCGGACACCGGTCCTCTTATGTCTCCCCCTGCAGCTCTGCCAGCTTCTCCCCCCCCCCCCCCTGCACTGCATGCGCGCCCCTTTCATCTGCTGCCCGGGCCCCCCCTGGTGTGCCCCTTTATCCCCACAACGCTCCCGGCTTCCCTCCTCTCCCGCTGGCAGCTGCTGCGGGCACACAGGTGAATGTCATTTACTAGACATTTTCTTTCCTGAATGAACACAGCGAGCGATTGGTATCAATCACCATTGTGCCCATTCATCACTGACGCATAGTAGACTGTGTTCACTATGCTTCAGTTTGTGAATGAGCAGGAAGCCTCCGAGCGCTTCCTATTCATTCATCTGAGCAGCTGAGGCTGAGAGAAAGGGACTGATAGATAAATCTATGTTCTCAGTCACTTTTCGGCCGGGGGGGGGCATATTAGGTAGGCTGCCCAGCACCACCAGAGAGAGAGCCACGCTGTTTAGTGTCATAGTGTCACCAGAGAGAGTCACGCTGCTCAGTGCCACCAGAGAGAGAGTCACGCTGCTCAGTGCCACCAGAGAGCCACACGCTCCGTGCCACCAGAGAGAGAGCCACGCTGCTCAGTGCCACCAGAGAGAGAGCAACGCTGCTCAGTGCCACCAGAGAGAGAGCGAAGCTGCTCAGTGCCACCAGAGAGAGAGCCACGCTGCTCAGTACCACCAGAGAGAAAGCCACGCTGCTCAGTGCCACCAGAGAGAGAGCCACGCTGCTCAGTGCCACCAGAGAGAGAGCGACGCTGCTCAGTGCCACCAGAGAGAGAGCAACGCTGCTCAGTACCACCAGAGAGAAAGCCACGCTGCTCAGTGCCACCAGAGAGAGAGCGACGCTGCTCAGTGCCACCAGAGAGAGAGCCACGCTGCTCAGTGCCACCAGAGAGAGAGCCACGCTACTCAGTGCCACCAGAGAGAGAGCGACGCTGCTCAGTGCCACCAGAGAGAGAGCCACGCTGCTCAGTGCCACCAGAGAGAGAGCGACGCTGCTCAGTGCCACCAGAGAGAAAGCCACGCTGCTCAGTGCCATCAGAGAGAGAGAGCCACGCTGCTCAGTGCCACCAGAGAGAGAGAGACACACTGCTCAGTAACAACAGAGAGAGAGTCATGCTGCCCAGCACCGCCAGAGAGAGAGGCACGAGGGCTCAGTGCCACCAGAGAGAAAGTCACACTGCTCAGTGCCACCAGAGAGAGAGAGAGCCATGCTTCTTAGTGCCACCAGAGAGAAAGCCACACTGCTCAGTGCCACCAGAGAGAGAGAGACACGCTTCTCAGTGCCACCGGAGAGAGAGTAACGCTGCCCAGCACCACCAGAGAGAGAGCCATGCTTCTTAGTGCCACCAGAGAGAAAGCCACGCTACTTAGTGCCCCCAGAGAGTCACGCTGCTCAGTGCCACCAGAGAGAGAGTCACGCTGCTCAGTGCCACCAGAGAGCCACACACTCCGTGCCACCAGAGAGAGAGCCACGCTGCTCAGTGCCACCAGAGAGAGAGCAACGCTGCTCAGTGCCACCAGAGAGAGAGCGAAGCTGCTCAGTGCCACCAGAGAGAGAGCCACGCTGCTCAGTACCACCAGAGAAAAAGCCACGCTGCTCAGTGCCACCAGAGAGAGAGCCACGCTGCTCAGTGCCACCAGAGAGAGAGCGACGCTGCTCAGTGCCACCAGAGAGAGAGCAACGCTGCTCAGTACCACCAGAGAGAAAGCCACGCTGCTCAGTGCCACCAGAGAGAGAGCGACGCTGCTCAGTGCCACCAGAGAGAGAGCCACGCTGCTCAGTGCCACCAGAGAGAGAGCCACGCTGCTCAGTGCCACCAGAGAGAGAGCGACGCTGCTCAGTGCCACCAGAGAGAGAGCCACGCTGCTCAGTGCCACCAGAGAGAGAGCGACGCTGCTCAGTGCCACCAGAGAGAAAGCCACGCTGCTCAGTGCCATCAGAGAGAGAGAGCCACGCTGCTCAGTGCCACCAGAGAGAGAGAGACACACTGCTCAGTAACAACAGAGAGAGAGTCATGCTGCCCAGCACCGCCAGAGAGAGAGCCATGCTTCTTAGTGCCACCAGAGAGAAAGCCACGCTACTTAGTGCCCCCAGAGAGTCACGCTGCTCAGTGCCACCAGAGAGAGAGTCACGCTGCTCAGTGCCACCAGAGAGCCACACACTCCGTGCCACCAGAGAGAGAGCCACGCTGCTCAGTGCCACCAGAGAGAGAGCAACGCTGCTCAGTGCCACCAGAGAGAGAGCGAAGCTGCTCAGTGCCACCAGAGAGAGAGCCACGCTGCTCAGTACCACCAGAGAAAAAGCCACGCTGCTCAGTGCCACCAGAGAGAGAGCCACGCTGCTCAGTGCCACCAGAGAGAGAGCGACGCTGCTCAGTGCCACCAGAGAGAGAGCAACGCTGCTCAGTACCACCAGAGAGAAAGCCACGCTGCTCAGTGCCACCAGAGAGAGAGCCACGCTGCTCAGTGCCACCAGAGAGAGAGCCACGCTACTCAGTGCCACCAGAGAGAGAGCGACGCTGCTCAGTGCCACCAGAGAGAGAGCCACGCTGCTCAGTGCCACCAGAGAGAGAGCGACGCTGCTCAGTGCCACCAGAGAGAAAGCCACGCTGCTCAGTGCCATCAGAGAGAGAGAGCCACGCTGCTCAGTGCCACCAGAGAGAGAGAGACACACTGCTCAGTAACAACAGAGAGAGAGTCATGCTGCCCAGCACCGCCAGAGAGAGAGGCACGAGGGCTCAGTGCCACCAGAGAGAAAGTCACACTGCTCAGTGCCACCAGAGAGAGAGAGAGCCATGCTTCTTAGTGCCACCAGAGAGAAAGCCACACTGCTCAGTGCCACCAGAGAGAGAGAGACACGCTTCTCAGTGCCACCGGAGAGAGAGTAACGCTGCCCAGCACCACCAGAGAGAGAGCCATGCTTCTTAGTGCCACCAGAGAGAAAGCCACGCTACTTAGTGCCCCCAGAGAGTCACGCTGCTCAGTGCCACCAGAGAGAGAGTCACGCTGCTCAGTGCCACCAGAGAGCCACACACTCCGTGCCACCAGAGAGAGAGCCACGCTGCTCAGTGCCACCAGAGAGAGAGCAACGCTGCTCAGTGCCACCAGAGAGAGAGCGAAGCTGCTCAGTGCCACCAGAGAGAGAGCCACGCTGCTCAGTACCACCAGAGAAAAAGCCACGCTGCTCAGTGCCACCAGAGAGAGAGCCACGCTGCTCAGTGCCACCAGAGAGAGAGCGACGCTGCTCAGTGCCACCAGAGAGAGAGCAACGCTGCTCAGTACCACCAGAGAGAAAGCCACGCTGCTCAGTGCCACCAGAGAGAGAGCGACGCTGCTCAGTGCCACCAGAGAGAGAGCCACGCTGCTCAGTGCCACCAGAGAGAGAGCCACGCTGCTCAGTGCCACCAGAGAGAGAGCGACGCTGCTCAGTGCCACCAGAGAGAGAGCCACGCTGCTCAGTGCCACCAGAGAGAGAGCGACGCTGCTCAGTGCCACCAGAGAGAAAGCCACGCTGCTCAGTGCCATCAGAGAGAGAGAGCCACGCTGCTCAGTGCCACCAGAGAGAGAGAGACACACTGCTCAGTAACAACAGAGAGAGAGTCATGCTGCCCAGCACCGCCAGAGAGAGAGGCACGAGGGCTCAGTGCCACCAGAGAGAAAGTCACACTGCTCAGTGCCACCAGAGAGAGAGAGAGCCATGCTTCTTAGTGCCACCAGAGAGAAAGCCACACTGCTCAGTGCCACCAGAGAGAGAGAGACACGCTTCTCAGTGCCACCGGAGAGAGAGTAACGCTGCCCAGCACCACCAGAGAGAGAGCCATGCTTCTTAGTGCCACCAGAGAGAAAGCCACGCTACTTAGTGCCCCCAGAGAGTCACGCTGCTCAGTGCCACCAGAGAGAGAGTCACGCTGCTCAGTGCCACCAGAGAGCCACACGCTCCGTGCCACCAGAGAGAGAGCCACGCTGCTCAGTGCCACCAGAGAGAGAGCAACGCTGCTCAGTGCCACCAGAGAGAGAGCGAAGCTGCTCAGTGCCACCAGAGAGAGAGCCACGCTGCTCAGTACCACCAGAGAGAAAGCCACGCTGCTCAGTGCCACCAGAGAGAGAGCCACGCTGCTCAGTGCCACCAGAGAGAGAGAGCGACGCTGCTCAGTGCCACCAGAGAGAGAGCAACGCTGCTCAGTACCACCAGAGAGAAAGCCACGCTGCTCAGTGCCACCAGAGAGAGAGCGACGCTGCTCAGTGCCACCAGAGAGAGAGCCCCGCTGCTCAGTGCCACCAGAGAGAGAGCCACGCTGCTCAGTGCCACCAGAGAGAGAGCGACGCTGCTCAGTGCCACCAGAGAGAGAGCCACGCTGCTCAGTGCCACCAGAGAGAGAGCGACGCTGCTCAGTGCCACCAGAGAGAAAGCCACGCTGCTCAGTGCCATCAGAGAGAGAGAGCCACGCTGCTCAGTGCCACCAGAGAGAGAGAGACACACTGCTCAGTAACAACAGAGAGAGAGTCATGCTGCCCAGCACCGCCAGAGAGAGAGGCACGAGGGCTCAGTGCCACCAGAGAGAAAGTCACACTGCTCAGTGCCACCAGAGAGAGAGAGAGCCATGCTTCTTAGTGCCACCAGAGAGAGAGCGACGCTGCTCAGTGCCACCAGAGAGAGAGCAACGCTGCTCAGTACCACCAGAGAGAAAGCCACGCTGCTCAGTGCCACCAGAGAGAGAGCGACGCTGCTCAGTGCCACCAGAGAGAGAGCCACGCTGCTCAGTGCCACCAGAGAGAGAGCCACGCTGCTCAGTGCCACCAGAGAGAGAGCGACGCTGCTCAGTGCCACCAGGAAGAGAGCCACGCTGCTCAGTGCCACCAGAGAGAGAGCGACGCTGCTCAGTGCCACCAGAGAGAAAGCCACGCTGCTCAGTGCCATCAGAGAGAGAGAGCCACGCTGCTCAGTGCCACCAGAGAGAGAGAGACACACTGCTCAGTAACAACAGAGAGAGAGTCATGCTGCCCAGCACCGCCAGAGAGAGAGGCACGAGGGCTCAGTGCCACCAGAGAGAAAGTCACACTGCTCAGTGCCACCAGAGAGAGAGAGAGCCATGCTTCTTAGTGCCACCAGAGAGAAAGCCACACTGCTCAGTGCCACCAGAGAGAGAGAGACACGCTTCTCAGTGCCACCGGAGAGAGAGTAACGCTGCCCAGCACCACCAGAGAGAGAGCCATGCTTCTTAGTGCCACCAGAGAGAAAGCCACGCTACTTAGTGCCCCCAGAGAGTCACGCTGCTCAGTGCCACCAGAGAGAGAGTCACGCTGCTCAGTGCCACCAGAGAGCCACACGCTCCGTGCCACCAGAGAGAGAGCCACGCTGCTCAGTGCCACCAGAGAGAGAGCAACGCTGCTCAGTGCCACCAGAGAGAGAGCGAAGCTGCTCAGTGCCACCAGAGAGAAAGCCACGCTGCTCAGTGCCACCAGAGAGAGAGCCACGCTGCTCAGTGCCACCAGAGAGAGAGCCACGCTGCTCAGTGCCACCAGAGAGAGAGCCACGCTGCTCAGTGCCACCAAAGATAGAGCGACGCTGTTCAGTGCCACCAGAGAGAGAGCCACGCTGCTCAGTGCCACCAGAGAGAGAGCGACGCTGCTCAGTGCCACCAGAGAGAAAGCCACGCTGCTCAGTGCCATCAGAGAGAGAGAGCCACGCTGCTCAGTGCCACCAGAGAGAGAGAGACACACTGCTCAGTAACAACAGAGAGAGAGTCATGCTGCCCAGCACCGCCAGAGAGAGAGGCACGAGGGCTCAGTGCCACCAGAGAGAAAGTCACACTGCTCAGTGCCACCAGAGAGAGAGAGAGCCATGCTTCTTAGTGCCACCAGAGAGAAAGCCACACTGCTCAGTGCCACCAGAGAGAGAGAGACACGCTTCTCAGTGCCACCGGAGAGAGAGTAACGCTGCCCAGCACCACCAGAGAGAGAGCCATGCTTCTTAGTGCCACCAGAGAGAAAGCCACGCTACTTAGTGCCCCCAGAGAGTCACGCTGCTCAGTGCCACCAGAGAGAGAGTCACGCTGCTCAGTGCCACCAGAGAGAGAGTCACGCTGCTCAGTGCCACCAGAGAGCCACACGCTCCGTGCCACCAGAGAGAGAGCCACGCTGCTCAGTGCCACCAGAGAGAGAGCAACGCTGCTCAGTGCCACCAGAGAGAGAGCGAAGCTGCTCAGTGCCACCAGAGAGAGAGCCACGCTGCTCAGTACCACCAGAGAGAAAGCCACGCTGCTCAGTGCCACCAGAGAGAGAGCCACGCTGCTCAGTGCCACCAGAGAGAGAGCGACGCTGCTCAGTGCCACCAGAGAGAGAGCAACGCTGCTCAGTACCACCAGAGAGAAAGCCACGCTGCTCAGTGCCACCAGAGAGAGAGCGACGCTGCTCAGTGCCACCAGAGAGAGAGCCACGCTGCTCAGTGCCACCAGAGAGAGAGCCACGCTGCTCAGTGCCACCAGAGAGAGAGCGACGCTGCTCAGTGCCACCAGAGAGAGAGCCACGCTGCTCAGTGCCACCAGAGAGAGAGCGACGCTGCTCAGTGCCACCAGAGAGAAAGCCACGCTGCTCAGTGCCATCAGAGAGAGAGAGCCACGCTGCTCAGTGCCACCAGAGAGAGAGAGACACACTGCTCAGTAACAACAGAGAGAGAGTCATGCTGCCCAGCACCGCCAGAGAGAGAGGCACGAGGGCTCAGTGCCACCAGAGAGAAAGCCACACTGCTCAGTGCCACCAGAGAGAGAGAGACACGCTTCTCAGTGCCACCAGAGAGAGAGCGACGCTGCTTAGTGCCCCCAGAGAGCCACGCTGCCCAGCACCACCAGAGAGAGAGCCACGCTACTTAGTGCCCCCAGAGAGAAAGCCACAGAAGGTTTTTCACCTTAATGCATAGAGAGAAGCTCCTTAGGTGATGACATTGTTTACCTTTCCCCTCCATCCATCCCAAAAGTCTGGGCTTCGGATTGAATCCTTTCAGCACCGGACTGTCCCGGGCGGCACAGCATTCTGTTACATTGTACACAGCCTGGATAATAAAGGGTTATACGGGGGTGGGGGGGGGGGCGGCACGCTCGCCACACTTTATTGGCAGGTGAAGGGTTACCCTGGCGTGTGATTGGCTTGCAGACTGGCAGAGAAGGGGTTACCCATCACATTTTGCTGCGAGGTTGGCGTTGTTGACTCTCGCCTGCATGACAGGTGACCGGGCGACATTCCTGGGCATCCATGGTGTGACAACGCCCACATAACTGACACGCTATGGATGGGGGTGGGGACAGCCGGGGCAGAAACGCAGCACAGCGCTTCTTACAGTGTGCAGTTTCTGGCTGGAAGACGTCCAGCATCATCTAACCCTTTCCTCCCCAGCCTGACGGTCCCTGGCCCCGCCCCTTTCATTTATTGGATTTCAGTTCTTTCAATCAGGGAGGCTCAGCATCACCTGTGGGTGTTACCTATGCCTGTCTAGGAACGCCCACTTCTCCAACTGACACCCGCCCACCAAGGCTTGATATTTGCATAACTCCTCCCAAGGGCTCTGCTAAAGAGTACGGGGGGAGGGGCTCTGATGTCATACAATGGCTGCAGATCGATCAGACCTCATACAATGGCTGCAGATCGTTTGGACCTCATACAATGGCTGCAGATCGATCAGACCTCATACAATGGCTGCAGATCGATCAGACCTCATACAATGGCTGCAGATCGTTTGGACCTCATACAATGGCTGCAGATCGATCAGACCTCATACAATGGCTGCAGATCGATCAGACCTCATACAATGGCTGCAGATCGATCACAGACCTCATACAATGGCTGCAGATCGATCAGACCTCATACAATGGCTGCAGATCGATCAGACCTCATACAATGGCTGCAGATCGATCAGACCTCATACAATGGCTGCAGATCGATCGGACCTCATACAATGGCTGCAGATTGATCACAGACCTCATACAATGGCTGCAGATCGATCGGACCTCATACAATGGCTGCAGATCGATCAGACCTCATACAATGGCTGCAGATCGATCAGACCTCATACAATGGCTGCAGATCGATCAGACCTCATACAATGGCTGCAGATCGATCACAGACCTCATACAATGGCTGCAGATCGATCAGACCCCATACAATGGCTGCAGATCGATCAGACCTCATACAATGGCTGCAGATCGATCACAGACCTCATACAATTGCTGCAGATCGATCAGACCTCATACAATGGCTGCAGATCGATCACAGACCTCATACAATGGCTGCAGATCGATCAGACCTCATACAATGGCTGCAGATCGATCAGACCCCATACAATGGCTGCAGATCGATCAGACCTCATACAATGGCTGCAGATCGATCACAGACCTCATACAATGGCTGCAGATCGATCAGACCTCATACAATGGCTGCAGATCGATCAGACCTCATACAATGGCTGCAGATCGATCAGACCTCATACAATGGCTGCAGATCGATCAGACCTCATACAATGGCTGCAGATCGATCAGACCTCATACAATGGCTGCAGATCGATCACAGACCTCATACAATGGCTGCAGATCGATCAGACCTCATACAATGGCTGCAGATCGATCAGACCTCATACAATGGCTGCAGATCGATCAGACCTCATACAATGGCTGCAGATCGATCAGACCTCATACAATGGCTGCAGATCGATCAGACCTCATACACTGGCTGCAGATCGATCGGACCTCATACAATGGCTGCAGATCGATCGGACCTCATACAATGGCTGCAGATCGATCGGACCTCATACAATGGCTGCAGATCGATCAGACCTCATACAATGGCTGCAGATCGATCACAGACCTCATACAATGGCTGCAGATCGATCAGACCCCATACAATGGCTGCAGATCGATCAGACCTCATACACTGGCTGCAGATCGATCGGACCTCATACAATGGCTGCAGATCGATTGGACCCCATACAATGGCTGCAGATCGATCAGACCTCATACAATGGCTGCAGATCGATCAGACCTCATACAATGGCTGCAGATCGATCAGACCTCATACAATGGCTGCAGATCGATCAGACCTCATACAATGGCTGCAGATCGATCAGACCCCATACAATGGCTGCAGATCGATCAGACCCCATACAATGGCAACAGATCGATTGGACCCCATACAATGGCTGCAGATCGATCAGACCTCATACAATGGCTGCAGATCGATCAGACCTCATACAATGGCTGCAGATCGATCAGACCTCATACAATGGCTGCAGATCGATCAGACCTCATACAATGGCTGCAGATCGATCAGACCTCATACAATGGCTGCAGATCGATCACAGACCTCATACAATGGCTGCAGATCGATCAGACCTCATACAATGGCTGCAGATCGATCAGACCCCATACAATGGCTGCAGATCGATCAGACCCCATTCAATGGTTGCAGATCGATCACAGACCTCATACAACGGCTGCAGATCGATCACAGAACTCATACAATGGCTGCAGATCGATCGGACCTCATACAATGGCTGCAGATCGATCGGACCCATACAATGGCTGCAGATCGGTCAGACCCCATACAATGGCTGCAGATCGATCAGACCTCATACAATGGCTGCAGATCGATTATACCCCATACAATGGCTGCAGATCGATCAGACCCCATACAATGGCTGCAGATCGATCAGACCTCATACAATGGCTGCAGATCGATTATACCCCATACAATGGCTGCAGATCGATCAGACCTCATACAATGGCTGTAGATCGATCAGACCTCATACAATGGCTGCAGATCGATCACAGACCTCATACAATGGCTGCAGATCGATCAGACCTCATACAATGGCTGCAGATCGATCAGACCTCATACAATGGCTGCAGATCGATCAGACCTCATACAATGGCTGCAGATCGACCAGACCTCATACAATGGCTGCAGATCGATCAGACCCCATACAATGGCTGCAGATCGATCAGACCCCATTCAATGGTTGCAGATCGATCACAGACCTCATACAACGGCTGCAGATCGATCACAGACCTCATACAATGGCTGCAGATCGATCACAGAACTCATACAATGGCTGCAGATCGATCGGACCTCATACAATGGCTGCAGATCGATCGGACCCATACAATGGCTGCAGATCGGTCAGACCCCATACAATGGCTGCAGATCGATCAGACCTCATACAATGGCTGCAGATCGATTATACCCCATACAATGGCTGCAGATCGATCAGACCCCATACAATGGCTGCAGATCGATCACAGACCTCATACAATGGCTGCAGATCGATCAGACCTCATACAATGGCTGCAGATCGATTATACCCCATACAATGGCTGCAGATCGATCAGACCTCATACAATGGCTGCAGATCGATCACAGACCTCATACAATGGCTGCAGATCGATCAGACCTCATACAATGGCTGCAGATCGATTATACCCCATACAATGGCTGCAGATCGGTCAGACCTCATACAATGGCTGCAGATCGACCAGACCCCATACAATGGCTGCAGATCGATCGGACCCCATACAATGGCTGCAGATCGATCAGACCTCATACAATGGCTGCAGATCGATCAGACCCCATACAATGGCTGCAGATCGATCAGACCTCATACAATGGCTGCAGATCGATCGGACCTCATACAATGGCTGCAGATCGATCAGACCTCATACAATGGCTGCAGATCGACCAGACCTCATACAATGGCTGCAGATCGATCAGACCTCATACAATGGCTGCAGATCGGTCACAGACCTCATACAATGGCTGCAGATCGATCAGACCTCATACAATGGCTGCAGATCGATCAGACCTCATACAATGGCTGCAGATCGACCGGACCCCATACAATGGCTGCAGATCGATCAGACCTCATACAATGGCTGCAGATCGATCAGACCTCATACAATGGCTGCAGATCGGTCAGACCTCATACAATGGCTGCAGATCGATCAGACCTCATACAATGGCTGCAGATCGATCACAGACCTCATACAATGGCTGCAGATCGGTCAGACCTCATACAATGGCTGCAGATCGATCAGACCTCATACAATGGCTGCGGATCGACCAGACCCCATACAATGGCTGCGGATCGATCAGACCTCATGCAATGGCTGCAGATCGATCAGACCTCATACAATGGCTGCAGATCGATCAGACCTCATACAATGGCTGCGCATCGATCAGACCTCATACAATGGCTGCAGATCGATCAGACCTCATACAATGGCTGCAGATCGATCAGACCTCATGCAATGGCTGCAGATCGATCGGACCTCATACAATGGCTGCAGATCGGTCAGACCTCATACAATGGCTGCAGATCGGTCAGACCTCATACAATGGCTGCAGATCGGTCACAGACCTCATACAATGGCTGCAGATCGATCAGACCTCATACAATGGCTGCAGATCGATCAGACCTCATACAATGGCTGCAGATCGACCGGACCCCATACAATGGCTGCAGATCGATCAGACCTCATACAATGGCTGCAGATCGATCAGACCTCATACAATGGCTGCAGATCGGTCAGACCTCATACAATGGCTGCAGATCGATCAGACCTCATACAATGGCTGCAGATCGATCAGACCTCATACAATGGCTGCAGATCGATCACAGACCTCATACAATGGCTGCAGATCGGTCAGACCTCATACAATGGCTGCAGATCGATCAGACCTCATACAATGGCTGCGGATCGACCAGACCTCATACAATGGCTGCGCATCGATCAGACCTCATACAATGGCTGCAGATCGATCAGACCTCATACAATGGCTGCAGATCGATCAGACCTCATGCAATGGCTGCAGATCGATCGGACCTCATACAATGGCTGCAGATCGGTCAGACCTCATACAATGGCTGCAGATCGGTCAGACCTCATACAATGGCTGCAGATCGATCAGACCTCATACAATGGCTGCAGATCGGTCACAGACCTCATACAATGGCTGCAGATCGATTATACCCCATACAATGGCTGCAGATCGATCAGACCTCATACAATGGCTGCAGATCGACCGGACCCCATACAATGGCTGCAGATCGATCAGACCTCATACAATGGCTGCAGATCGATCAGACCTCATACAATGGCTGCAGATCGGTCAGACCTCATACAATGGCTGCAGATCGATCAGACCTCATACAATGGCTGCAGATCGATCAGACCTCATACAATGGCTGCAGATCGATCACAGACCTCATACAATGGCTGCAGATCGGTCAGACCTCATACAATGGCTGCAGATCGATCAGACCTCATACAATGGCTGCAGATCGACCGGACCCCATACAATGGCTGCAGATCGATCAGACCTCATACAATGGCTGCAGATCGGTCAGACCTCATACAATGGCTGCAGATCGATCAGACCTCATACAATGGCTGCGCATCGATCAGACCTCATACAATGGCTGCAGATCGATCAGACCTCATACAATGGCTGCAGATCGATCAGACCTCATACAATGGCTGCAGATCGGTCAGACCTCATACAATGGCTGCAGATCGATCAGACCTCATACAATGGCTGCGCATCGATCAGACCTCATACAATGGCTGCAGATCGATCAGACCTCATACAATGGCTGCAGATCGATCAGACCTCATGCAATGGCTGCAGATCGATCGGACCTCATACAATGGCTGCAGATCGGTCAGACCTCATACAATGGCTGCAGATCGATCGGACCCCATACAATGGCTGCAGATCGATCAGACCTCATACAATGGCTGCAGATCGATCAGACCTCATACAATGGCTGCAGATCGATCAGACCTCATGCAATGGCTGCAGATCGATCGGACCTCATACAATGGCTGCAGATCGATCACAGGCCTCATACAATGGCTGCAGATCGATCAGACCTCATACAATGGCTGCAGATCGATCGGACCTCATACAATGGCTGCAGATCGATCACAGACCTCATACATAGGCCCGGAAAGGTAGAACATCTCTGATACATTCGTCGCCCGCCTGCTACATTCCACACACCAGCTGCAAAAACGATAAAAATCCCCGGTGACGGGCCGCTCCCCGCTGAGCTATGGAGAGCAGAGCAGAGCATGCTGGGACCTGCCCGGCAACACGCAGCCTAACCTGGACACGAGGAGGCCCATCTGATTGGTCAGGAAGATGGATGGTGAGATAACGAGGACACCGGAGTAATATCACTGGCCCGGATTCAGGTACATTTGCGCATTTTTTATACCCCCGCAAATTTACTGCGCTGCCCTCGATTCACGGAGCAGCAGCTCCGTAAATTGCGTGGGCGCGGCGGCAAAATTCCCCGGCGTAAGCGCGCGCAATTTAAACGATCCCGTAGGGGGGCGGGAATCATTTAAATTAGGCGCGTTCCCGCGCCGATCGTAGAGCGCATGCTCCGTCGGGAAACTTTTTCCGGCGTGCATTGGCGGCAAATGACGTCGCAAAGGACGTCATTTGCTTCAAAGTGAACGTGAATGGCGTCCAGCGCCATTCACGAATCACTTACGCAAACTACGTCAATTTGAAATTTCGCGACGCTGGAACGACGGGTATACGTAACATTGGCTGCTCCTGCCCCTGCTAATAGCAGGGGCAGCCTTACGCCAAAAACGCCGTACGGAAACGACGCAAACTGCGTACGCAGGGCTCGCGTAACGTTGTGAATCGGCGTTAGTATGCAATTTGCATACTATACACTGAGCACAACGGGAACGCCACCTAGCGGCCATCGCAAGAATGCAGCCTAAGATATGCGGGCATAAGAGCCTTATGCCGCGCATATCTTAGGCTGCAGTCGGCGTAACGAGGTTCCTGAATCAGGAGCATTCGTTACGCTGGCGCAAGTAAGCAATTGCGCTGCGTAACTTATGGTTACGCAGGCGCAATTGCTTCTTGAATCCGGGCCACTAAATATTAGTAAAAGAAGGAGTAGTAGATGCCTGGAATGGACTGTCAGCAGAGGTAGTGGGCGTGATAACAGTAAGGGCCCCTTCACCCCTGATTGGTCTAGTGACGCACGCACTTTACGTGACGTGATGACGTGCATTGCGTCAAGGCAGCCTATTCATTTGAATGCATTTTAAACCCGCCCCTGCTGGCTGCACACATATATAAGGAAACGCGGGGGCGGGCTTTAATGATGTGCCACCACCTACAGTTGCGCCTCCTTTTAAAAATACAATTAGGCCCAGATTCTTAAAGGGCTTACGACGGCGCCACGCCATGTTTGCCGTCGTAAGTCCTAATCTGGGCCGTCGTATCTACGCGACTGATTCTTAGAATCAGTTACGCATAGATAAGCATTAGATCCGACAGGCGTAAGGCTCTTACGCCGTCGGATCTTAACTGCATTTTTGTTTTTTGGCCGCTAGGTGTCACCACCGTTGTTTTCCCCATCGAGTATGCAAATTAGCTAGATACGCGAATTCCCGAACGTACGCGCGGCCGACGCAGTGAAGTTACAACGTTTATGTTAGGCTTGTCCCGGCGTTAAGTTGCCCCTGGGTATATGAGGCGCAGCCAATGTTAAGTATGGCCGTCGTTCACCGCGCCGAAACTTGTAAATTTACGTCGTTTGCGTAAGTCGTCCGTGAATGGGGCTGGACGCCATTTACATTCACGTCGAAACCAATGACGTCCTTGCGACGTCATTTGGAGCAATGCACCCTGGGATATTCTTCGGACGGCGCATGCGCAGTACATTCGGCGCCCCCTACCCGTACTCCACGCCCCCTACCCGGCTTATTTGAATTAGGCGGGCTTGCGCCGGGTGATTTACGTTACGCCGCCGCAACTTTACAGGCAAGTTCTTTGAGAATAAAGCACTTGCCTGTAAAACTTGCGGCGGAGTAACGTAAATCAGATACGCTACGCCCGCAGAGTTTAACGCGATTCTACGAGAATCTGGGCCTCTGTATCTGTGTATAAAAAGTCAATGAGATGGTCGGCTCTCACGTAGATGCACTGAGCATTCTAGAAACTGAGCCACGAGGAGCAGAAAAGAACTGTCAAAAGACCTGCGTAACAAGGTAATGAAAATGTATAAGGATTAAAAAGAGATATAAAAAGACATCCAAAGCCTTGAATATGCCAGTCAGTACTGTTCAATCATTTATTAACCACTTCAGCCCCCCGGACCATTTGGCTGGCCAAAGACCGGGCCACTTTTTTTAGCGATTCGGCACTGCGTCGCTTTAACTGACAATTGCGCGGTCGTGCGACGTGGCTCCCAATTTCCGAAATTTTCCCCCACACATAGAGATTTATTTTGGTGGTATTTGATCACCTCTGCGGTTTAAATTTTTTTACGCTATAAACAAAAACAGCGACAATTAAAAAAAAAATAACGCAATATTTTTTTACTTTTTGCTATAATAAATATCCCCCAAAATATATTAAAAAAAACATTTTTTTTCCTCAGTTTAGGCCGATACGTATTCTTCTACATATTTTTGGTAGAATAAAAAAAAAAACGCAAAAAGCGTTTATCGATTGGGGAGCCGAAAAGTGTCAAAAGACCTGCGTAACAAGGTAATGGAACTTTATAAAGATTAAAAAGGATATAAAAAGATATCCGAAGCCTTGAATATGCCAGTCAGTGGCAAGATCTTCATCTTGCCACTGACTGGCATATTCAAGGCTTCGGATATCTTTTTATATCTCAGAAAATACTGTCAGACAACTTCCATTCTTCTGCATGAAAGCTGCCCATTGGACGGTCCTTGATAATGACCCTAAGTACAAGGCCAAGTTGTCCCTCCAGTGGTGACAGCAGAAAAAAATTGAAGGTTCTGGAGTGGCCGCCACAGTCTCCTGACCCTAATATCATCTTTATAAAGTTCCATTACCTTGTCACGCAGGACTTTTGACAGTTCTTTTCTGCCTATAACGACAAGAATACCATCCCAACTGTGAAGCATGGTGGCGTCTTACTGAGGTTTTGGGGGATGTGTGAGCTCTAAAGGCATGGGGGGAATCTTGTGAAAATATACGGCAAGATGAAGGCAGCCTGTTCTCAGAAAATACTGGCAGACAATTTCCATTCTTCTGCATGAAAGCTGCACATGGGACGGTCTTGAACTTTCCACATGACAATGGCCCGGATTCAAGAATCAATTGCACCCGTGTAACCATAGTTACACAGCGCAATTGCTTACTTGCCCCGGCGTAACGAATACTCCTGATTCAGGAACCTCGTTACGCCGACAGCAGCCTAAAATATGCGCGGCATAAGGCTCTTATGCCCACATATCTTAGGCTGCATTCTTGCGATGACCGCTAGGTGGCGTTCCCGTTGTGCTCAGCGTATAGTATGCAAATTGCATACTAACGTCGATTCACAACGTTACGCTAGCCCTGCGTACGCAGTTTACGTCGTTTCCGTACGGCGTTTTTCGCGTAAGGCTGCCCCTGCTATTAGCAGGGCCAGCCAATGTTACGTATATACCCGTCGTTCCCGCGTTGCGAAATTTCAAATTTACGTAGTTTGCGTAAGTGAGTCCAGCGCCATTCACGTTCACTTTGAAGCAAATGACGTCCCTGCGACGTCATTTGCCGCAATGCACGTCGGGAAAGTTTCCCGACGGAGCATGCGCTCTACGATCGGCGCGGGAAAGCGCCTAATTTAAATGATTCCCGCCCCCTACGGGATCATTTAAATTGCGCGCGCTTACGCCGGGCATTTTGCCGGCGCGCCCACGCAATTTACGGAGCTACTGCTCCGTGAATCAAGGGCAGCTCAGTCAATTTGCAGGGGCGCAGGGCAAAAAACGTTGCCCTGCGCCTCCGGTAAAAAAAGCGCAATTGTACCTGAATCTAGCCCAATGACCCTAAGCACAAGGCCAAGTTGACCCTCCGGTGGTGAAAGGTGAAGGTTCTGGAGTGGCCATCGCACTTTGCAGAGCTCACTGAGAGCTGATTGGAGGGAAGAGACACACACACACACACCCCTTCTCACAGCACACAGGAACAGAGCTGAGGCTATCAATCATAGGCTGTGTGCTGGAGCTCCCTCTCCTTTTTTCACATCCCCAGGTTCTAAAGGGCGCTGTATAAAAAAAAGAGACTCTGTAACATACTCCATGCAGACCCCCCAGAGGCCCTGTACAGGCGGATCTCTACACTCACACACACCTCGTCACTCCCCAATAGCAGAGCACAGGGACTCCATTATGTGTTCCAGGAATGTGAAGTGGTTTTGGGTCCGGCCGCACTCCTCGCCGCCGTCCTAGACGCACAGACATACCATTGCACACCTATTGTATTATCACCTCCCTCCGCTCTCATACCTGTGTACAGGAGAGGAGACATTCTTCCAATCCTCCCTCTGGGCCCATTTATCTGCTGATAGTTGTGTCATCACATATCATAGAAGGCGAGGATAACTACAACTCTTCTGAAAAATGCTCCACCCCTTTCCCCGCCCAGTAATTTACTTTATTTTTAATTTTTTTTACAGTAAAATAATTATTTTTTAAAAACGAACACACTGATCAAATACACTCATCGGCCACTTTATTCAAATTAACCACTTCAGCCCCACGGAGGATTTGGCTGCCCAATGACCGGGCCATTTTTTTTTACGATTCGGCACTGCGTCGCTTTAACTGACAATTGCGCGGTCGTGCGACGTGGCACCCAAACAAAATTGGCGTCCTTTTTTCCCCACAGATAGAGCTTTCTTTTGGTGGTATTTGATCACCTCTGTGTTTTTTATTTTTTGCACTATAAACAAAAATAGCGCGACAATTTAAAAAAAAAAAATGCAATATTTCCCCCCAAAAATATATATAAAAAAATATTTCTCAGTTTAGGCCGATACGTATTCTTCTACCTATTTTTGGTTAAAAAAAACATACTGGGCTAGATTCACATAGATCCGCGTGATCTATGTGATTTAAGATCCGCCGCCGCAAGTTTGAGAGGCAAGTGGGTAATTCACAAAACACTTACCTCCAAACTTGCGGCGGCGGATCGTAATTCCCCCGGCGGAATTCAAATTCCGCGGCTAGGGGAGTGTACTATTTAAATCAGGCGCGTCCCGGCGCCGATTTAAATGCGCATGCGCCGTCCGCAAATTTTCCCGGCGTGCATTGCTCCCAATGACGTCGCTAGGACGTCAGTGGTTTCGGCGTGAGTGTAACTAGCGACGATCGGGTTTCTGAATCGGCGTACGCAAACGACGTAAAAAAAAAAAAATTTGACGCGGGAACGACGGCTATACTTAACATTGGCTGCGCCTCATAGAAGCAGTGGTAAGTATACGCCGGGAAAACCGCTACGTAAACGTTGTAACAAACTGCGTCGGGCCCGCGTACGTTCGTGAATTGGCGTATCTCGCTGATTTACATATTAATCAGCGAGAACAGCGGCCATTTTTAAATTGCAGTTAAGATCCGACGGTGTAACACAGTTACACCTGTCGGATCTTAGGCATATCTATGCGTAACTGATTCTATGAATCGGGCGCATAGATACGACCGGCCGGACTCAGAGATACGACGGTGTATCAGGAGATACGCCATCGTATCTCTCTCTGAATCTAGCCCAATAAGTGTTTATTGATTTTTTTATTTATTTTTTTATAAATATGTACAATTGTGAATAAAAAAATTTTTTACTCTCAATATCCTGTATATTTTGGAATACTATTAGTGCCTTAACCACTTAAGACCCGGACCTTTAGGCAGCTAAAGGACCCGGACAGTTTTTGCAATTCGGCACTGCGTCGCTTTAACTGACAATTGCGCGGTCGTGCGACGTGGCACCCAAACAAAATTGGCGTCCTTTTTTTCCCCCCACAAAGAGAGCTTTCTTTTGGTGGTATTTGATCACCTCTGCGGTTTTTATTTTTTGTGCTATAAACAAAAATAGAGCGACAATTTTGAAAAAATTATATATTTTTTACTTTTTTCTATACTAAATATCCCCCAAAAATATATAAGAAATTAATAAATTTTTGTCCTCAGTTTAGGCCGATGCGTATTCTTCTACATATTTTTGGTTAAAAAAAAAATCGCAATAAGCGTTTATTGAGATGGTTTGCGCAAAAGTCATAGGGCCAGATTCAGAAAGCTTTTACGCCGGCGTATCTATTGATAAGTTAAAAGATGCGCCGTATTCTGGAACCTAGATACGCCTGAAATCTGGCTTCAGCCGACCGACGTAAGTCTCCTACGCCGTCGCATCTTGGGTGCATATTTACGCTGGCCGCTAGGGGCGCTTCCATTGATTTACGCGTCAAATATGTAAATGACCTAGATACGCCGATTCACGAACGTACTTGCGCCCGTCGCAGTAATCTACGCCGTTTAGGTAAGGCGTACGTCCGGCGTAAAGTTATCCCACCTAAAACAGGGGTAAGTCATGTTAGGGTATGGATGTCGGAACAGCCGTTGTATTTTACGTCGTTTACGTAAGTCGTACGTGAATGGGGCTGGGCGTAGGTTACGTTCACGTCGTACGCATTGAGCCGTCGTTTCTTAGGGAGTATTTGCAACGTGATTCTGAGCATGCGCGCGCATGCGCCATTCGTTCGGCCATTCATTTACATGGGGTCACGGTTAATTTTATGAACTATGGCAAAGATACAGAAATATCCATTACAGCCAATGATATCCTATGGAAGTGATGGGGAACCTTGGTACCCCAGATGTTTTGGAACTACATTTCCCATGATGCTCAGGCACTCTGCAGTGTAGTAGAGCATCATGGGAAATGTAGTTCTGGGATGCCAAGGTTCCCCATCACTGCCCTAGTCATCATGGTATCAATGTCAGAATATTCACCATTGTATAATGATATGGAAACAAAAAATGGAGATAAATGGACAGCCGCACTCCAGGGAAACTTAAAAAAGTAGTATTTTATTCATAAAAACGGGACATGCAAATTAAAAAAATACAGTCACAAGAAGGGACAGCCGACGCGTTTCGCACACTGTTAGTGCTTAGCGGTGATCCCTCTTTCCCTTGTATAATGATATGGGTATGCCAATGAAATAAGACATATTCACTATGGAAGTGATACTGGATTATTCACCACATGGCAATGATATGGAAACATTTGCTATTGCAATTAAATGGATCAGTTCTCTATGGCAGTTATAAGAACGTATGTACCATTGGCGGTTATAGGCAGTGGCGGCTGGTGCTCAAAATTTTTTGGGGGAGCAAAAAAAAATCAATTGCCGCCACTGTGCCCATCAAACGCAGCCACTGTGCAAAAAAATTGTCGCCACTGTGCCATAAAATTGCTGCCACTGTGCCATGCCATCAAACACAGCCACTGTGCCATCAATTGTCGCCACTGTGCCATCAATTGTCACCACTGTGCCCATCAATTGTCACCAATGTGCCATGCCATTGTCGCCACTGTGCCATGCCTTTGTCTCCACTGTGCCCATCAATTGTCGCCAAAACGCAGCCACTGTGCCACGCCACTGTGTCTATCGATTGTCGCCACTGTGCCATGACAAACGCAGCTACTGTGCCATGCCAATGTTGCCACTGCACCCATCAATTGCCGGCCAGTTTCCACCTAAAATGCCGCCAGATTGCCCCAAAATACCGCCAGATTGCCCCCCACCCATAGGGATACATGTACCATGGAGGTGATAGGGATACATGTACTATGGGGGTGATAGGGATACATGTACCATGGTGGTGATAGGGATACATGTACCATGGTAGTGATAGGGATACATGTACCATGGTGGTGATAGGGATACATGTACCATGGCGGTGATAGGGATACATGTACCATGGCAGTGATAGGGATACATGTACCATGGTGGTGATAGGGATACATGTACCATGGTAGTGATAGGGATACATGTACTATGGTGGTGATAGGGATACATGTGCCATGGAGGTGATAGGGATACATGTACCATGGTGGTGATAGGGATACATGTACCATGGTAGTGATAGGGATACATGTACCATGGCAGTGATAGGGATACATGTACCATGGTGGTGATAGGGATACATGTACTATGGTGGTGATAGGGATACATGTACTATGGTGGTGATAGGGATACATGTACTATGGTGGTGATAGGGATACATGTACCATGGTGGTGATAGGGATACATGTACTATGGTGGTGATAGGGATACATGTACTATGGTAGTGATAGGGATACATGTACTATGGTGGTGATAGGGATACATGTACCATGGTAGTGATAGGGATACATGTACTATGGTGGTGATAGGGATACATGTACTATGGTAGTGATAGGGATACATGTACTATGGTGGTGATAGGGATACATGTACCATGGTGGTGATAGGGATACATGTACTATGGTGGTGATAGGGATACATGTACCATGGTGGTGATAGGGATACATGTACCATGGTGGTGATAGGGATACATGTACTATGGTGGTGATAGGGATACATGTACTATGGTGGTGATAGGGATACATGTACTATGGTGGTGATAGGGATACATGTACTATGGTGGTGATAGGGATACATGTACTATGGTGGTGATAGGGATACATGTACCATGGTGGTGATAGGGATACATGTACCATGGTAGTGATAGGGATACATGTACTATGGTGGTGATAGGGATACATGTACCATGGTAGTGATAGGGATACATGTACTATGGTGGTGATAGGGATACATGTACTATGGTAGTGATAGGGATACATGTACTATGGTGGTGATAGGGATACATGTACCATGGTGGTGATAGGGATACATGTACTATGGTGGTGATAGGGATACATGTACCATGGTGGTGATAGGGATACATGTACCATGGTGGTGATAGGGATACATGTACTATGGTGGTGATAGGGATACATGTACTATGGTGGTGATAGGGATACATGTACTATGGTGGTGATAGGGATACATGTACTATGGTGGTGATAGGGATACATGTACTATGGTGGTGATAGGGATACATGTACCATGGTGGTGATAGGGATACATGTACTATGGTGGTGATAGGGATACATGTACTATGGTGGTGATAGGGATACATGTACCATGGTGGTGATAGGGATACATGTACCATGGTGGTGATAGGGATACATGTACTATGGTAATGATAGGGATACATGTACTATGGTAGTGATAGGGATACATGTACCATGGCAGATATAGGGATACATGTACCATGGTGGTGATAGGGATACATGTACTATGGTAATGATAGGGATACATGTACTATGGTAGTGATAGGGATACATGTACCATGGCAGATATAGGGATACATGTACCATGGTGGTGATAGGGATACATGTACTATGGTAATGATAGGGATACATGTACTATGGTAGTGATAGGGATACATGTACCATGGCGGTGATAGGGATACATGTACCATGGCAGTGATAGGGATACATGTACCATGGTAGTGATAGGGATACATGTACTATGGTAGTGATAGGGATACATGTACTATGGTAGTAATAGGGATACATGTACTATGGTAGTGATAGGGATACATGTACCATGGTAGTGATAGGGATACATGTACCATGGTAGTGATAGGGATACATGTACCATGGTAGTGATAGGGATACATGTACTATGGTAGTAATAGGGATACATGTACTATGGTAGTGATAGGGATACATGTACTATGGTAGTGATAGGGATACATGTACTATGGTGGTGATAGGGATACATGTACCATGGTGGTGATAGGGATACATGTACTATGGTAGTGATAGGGATACATGTACTATGGTGGTGATAGGGATACATGTACCATGGTGGTGATAGGGATACATGTACTATGGTAGTGATAGGGATACATGTACCATGGAAGTGATAGGGATACATGTACTATGGTAGTGATAGGGATACATGTATCATGGTAGTGATAGGGATACATGTACTATGGTGGTGATAGGGATACATGTACCATGGTAGTGATAGGGATACATGTACTATGGTGGTGATAGGGATACATGTACCATGGCAGTGATAGGGATACATGTACCATGGTGGTGATAGGGATACATGTACTATGGTGGTGATAGGGATACATGTACCATGGTAGTGATAGGGATACATGTACTATGGTGGTGATAGGGATACATGTACCATGGTGGTGATAGGGATACATGTACCATGGTGGTGATAGGGATACATGTACCATGGCAGTGATAGGGATACATGTACCATGGCAGTGATAGGGATACATGTACTATGGTGGTGATAGGGATACATGTACCATGGCAGTGATAGGGATACATGTACTATGGTGGTGATAGGGATACATGTACCATGGTGGTGATAGGGATACATGTACTATGGTAGTGATAGGGATACATGTACTATGGTGGTGATAGGGATACATGTACCATGGTAGTGATAGGGATACATGTACCATGGTAGTGATAGGGATACATGTACTATGGTGGTGATAGGGATACATGTATCATGGTGGTGATAGGGATACATGTACTATGGCGGTGATAGGGATACATGTACCATGGTAGTGATAGGGATACATGTACTATGGTGGTGATAGGGATACATGTACTATGGTGGTGATAGGGATACATGTATCATGGTGGTGATAGGGATACATGTACTATGGCGGTGATAGGGATACATGTACCATGGTAGTGATAGGGATACATGTACCATGGTAGTGATAGGGATACATGTACCATGGTAGTGATAGGGATACATGTACCATGGCAGTGATAGGGATACATGTACCATGGTAGTGATAGGGATACATGTACTATGGTAGTGATAGGGATACATGTACCATGGTAGTGATAGGGATACATGTACTATGGTGGTCATAGGGATACATGTACTATGGTGGTGATAGGGATACATGTACCATGGTAGTGATAGGGATACATGTACCATGGCAGTGATAGGGATACATGTACCATGGTAGTGATAGGGATACATGTACCATGGTAGTGATAGGGATACATGTACTATGGTAGTGATAGGGATACATGTACCATGGTAGTGATAGGGATACATGTACTATGGTAGTGATAGGGATACATGTACTATGGTAGTAATAGGGATACATGTACTATGGTAGTGATAGGGATACATGTACTATGGTAGTGATAGGGATACATGTACCATGGTGGTGATAGGGATACATGTACTATGGTAGTGATAGGGATACATGTACTATGGTGGTGATAGGGATACATGTACCATGGTGGTGATAGGGATACATGTACTATGGTAGTGATAGGGATACATGTACCATGGAAGTGATAGGGATACATGTACTATGGTAGTGATAGGGATACATGTATCATGGTAGTGATAGGGATACATGTACTATGGTGGTGATAGGGATACATGTACCATGGTAGTGATAGGGATACATGTACTATGGTGGTGATAGGGATACATGTACCATGGCAGTGATAGGGATACATGTACTATGGTGGTGATAGGGATACATGTACCATGGTGGTGATAGGGATACATGTACTATGGTGGTGATAGGGATACATGTACCATGGCAGTGATAGGGATACATGTACTATGGTGGTGATAGGGATACATGTACCATGGTGGTGATAGGCATACATGTACCATGGTAGTGATAGGGATTCATGTACCATGGCAGTGATAGGCATACATGTACCATGGTAGTGATAGGGATACATGTATCATGGTGGTGATAGTGATACATGTACCATGGTGGTGATAGGGATACATGTACCATGGTAGTGATAGGGATACATGTACCATGGTGGTGATAGGGATACATGTACCATGGTGGTGATAGGGATACATGTACCATGGTGGTGATAGGGATACATGTACCATGGTAGTGATAGGGATACATGTACTATGGTAGTGATAGGGATACATGTACTATGGTGGTGATAGGGATACATGTACCATGGTGGTGATAGGGATACATGTACCATGGTAGTGATAGGGATACATGTACTATGGTAGTGATAGGGATACATGTACTATGGTGGTGATAGGGATACATGTACCATGGTAGTGATAGGGATACATGTACCATGGTGGTGATAGGGATACATGTACCATGGTAGTGATAGGGATACATGTACTATGGTGGTGATAGGGATACATGTACCATGGTGGTGATAGGGATACATGTACCGTGGTGGTGATAGGGATACATGTACCATGGTAGTGATAGGGATACATGTACTATGGTAGTGATAGGGATACATGTACTATGGTGGTGATAGGGATACATGTACCATGGTAGTGATAGGGATACATGTACCATGGTGGTGATAGGGATACATGTACCATGGTAGTGATAGGGATACATGTACTATGGTGGTGATAGGGATACATGTACTATGGTAGTGATAGGGATACATGTACCATGGCAGTGATAGGGATACATGTACTATGGTGGTGATAGGGATACATGTACCATGGTGGTGATAGGGATACATGTACTATGGTAGTGATAGGGATACATGTACTATGGTAGTGATAGGGATACATGTACCATGGCAGTGATAGGGATACATGTACCATGGTGGTGATAGGGATACATGTACCATGGCAGTGATAGGGATACATGTACCATGGCGGTGATAGGGATACATGTACCATGGCAGTGATAGGGATACATGTACTATGGTGGTGATAGGGATACATGTACCATGGTAGTGATAGGGATACATGTACCATGGTAGTGATAGGGATACATGTACCATGGCGGTGATAGGGATACATGTACCATGGTAGTGATAGGGATACATGTACTATGGTGGTGATAGGGATACATGTACTATGGTGGTGATAGGGATACATGTGCCATGGTAGTGATAGGGATACATGTACTATGGTGGTGATAGGGATACATGTACCATGGTAGTGATAGGGATACATGTACTATGGTGGTCATAGGGATACATGTACCATGGTGGTGATAGGGATACATGTACCATGGTAGTGATAGGGATACATGTACCATGGCAGTGATAGGGATACATGTACCATGGTAGTGATAGGGATACATGTACTATGGTAGTGATAGGGATACATGTACTATGGTGGTGATAGGGATACATGTACCATGGTAGTGATAGGGATACATGTACTATGGTGGTCATAGGGATACATGTACCATGGTGGTGATAGGGATACATGTACCATGGTAGTGATAGGGATACATGTACCATGGCAGTGATAGGGATACATGTACCATGGTAGTGATAGGGATACATGTGCCATGGTAGTGATAGGGATACATGTACCATGGTGGTGATAGGGATACATGTACCATGGTGGTGATAGGGATACATGTACCATGGTAGTGATAGGGATACATGTACCATGGTGGTGATAGGGATACATGTACTATGGTAGTGATAGGGATACATGTGCCATGGTAGTGATAGGGATACATGTACTATGGTGGTGATAGGGATACATGTACCATGGTGGTGATAGGGATACATGTACCATGGTAGTGATAGGGATACATGTACCATGGTGGTGATAGGGATACATGTACTATGGTAGTGATAGGGATACATGTACTATGGTAGTGATAGGGATACATGTACTATGGTGGTGATAGGGATACATGTACCATGGTGGTGATAGGGATACATGTACTATGGTAGTGATAGGGATACATGTACTATGGTGGTGATAGGGATACATGTACCATGGTGGTGATAGGGATACATGTACCATGGCAGTGATAGGGATACATGTACCATGGCAGTGATAGGGATACATGTACTATGGTGGTGATAGGGATACATGTACCATGGCAGTGATAGGGATACATGTACCATGGTGGTGATAGGGATACATGTACCATGGCAGTGATAGGGATACATGTACTATGGTGGTGATAGGGATACATGTACCATGGTAGTGATAGGGATTCATGTACCATGGCAGTGATAGGGATACATGTACTATGGTAGTGATAGGGATACATGTACTATGGTGGTGATAGGGATACATGTACCATGGTGGTGATAGGGATACATGTACCATGGCAGTGATAGGGATACATGTACCATGGCAGTGATAGGGATACATGTACTATGGTGGTGATAGGGATACATGTACCATGGCAGTGATAGGGATACATGTACCATGGTGGTGATAGGGATACATGTACCATGGCAGTGATAGGGATACATGTACTATGGTGGTGATAGGGATACATGTACCATGGTGGTGATAGGGATACATGTACTATGGTAGTGATAGGGATACATGTACTATGGTGGTGATAGGGATACATGTACCATGGTGGTGATAGGGATACATGTACCATGGTGGTGATAGGGATACATGTACCATGGCAGTGATAGGGATACATGTACCATGGTGGTGATAGGGATACATGTACCATGGTGGTGATAGGGATACATATACCATGGTGGTGATAGAGATACATGTACCATGGTGGTGATAGGGATACATGTACCATGGCAGTGATAGGGATACATGTACTATGGCGGTGATAGGCATACATGTACCATGGTAGTGATAGGGATACATGTACTATGGTGGTGATAGGGATATATGTACTATGGCAGTGATAGGGATACATGTACCATGGTGGTGATAGGGATACATTTACTATGGTGGTGATAGGGATACATGTACCATGGTGGTGATAGGGATACATGCACTATGGTGGTGATAGGGATACATGTACCATGGCAGTGATAGGGATACATGTACCATGGTGGTGATAGGGATACATGTACCATGGCAGTGATAGGGATACATGTACCGTGGCAGTGATAGGGATACATGTGCCATGGTAGTGATAGGGATACATGTACTATGGTGGTGATAGGGATACATGTACCATGGTAGTGATAGGGATACATGTACTATGGTGGTGATAGGGATACATGTACCATGGTGGTGATAGGCATACATGTACCATGGTAGTGATAGGGATTCATGTACCATGGCAGTGATAGGCATACATGTACCATGGTAGTGATAGGGATACATGTATCATGGTGGTGATAGGGATACATGTACTATGGTGGTGATAGGGATACATGTACCATGGTGGTGATAGGGATACATGCACCATGGTGGTGATAGGGATACATGTACCATGGCAGTGATAGGGATACATGTACCGTGGCAGTGATAGGGATACATGTGCCATGGTAGTGATAGGGATACATGTACTATGGTGGTGATAGGGATACATGTACCATGGTAGTGATAGGGATACATGTACTATGGTGGTGATAGGGATACATGTACCATGGTGGTGATAGGGATACATGTACCATGGCAGTGATAGGGATACATGTACCGTGGCAGTGATAGGGATACATGTGCCATGGTAGTGATAGGGATACATGTACTATGGTGGTGATAGGGATACATGTACCATGGTAGTGATAGGGATACATGTACTATGGTGGTGATAGGGATACATGTACCATGGTGGTGATAGGCATACATGTACCATGGTAGTGATAGGGATTCATGTACCATGGCAGTGATAGGCATACATGTACCATGGTAGTGATAGGGATACATGTATCATGGTGGTGATAGGGATACATGTACTATGGTGGTGATAGGGATACATGTACCATGGTAGTGATAGGGATACATGTACCATGGTGGTGATAGGGATACATGTACCATGGTGGTGATAGGGATACATGTACCATGGTGGTGATAGGGATACATGTACCATGGTAGTGATAGGGATACATGTACTATGGTGGTGATAGGGATACATGTACCATGGTAGTGATAGGGATACATGTACCATGGTGGTGATAGGGATACATGTACCATGGTGGTGATAGGGATACATGTACCATGGTAGTGATAGGGATACATGTACCATGGTAGTGATAGGGATACATGTACCATGGTGGTGATAGGGATACATGTACCATGGTGGTGATAGGGATACATGTACCATGGTAGTGATAGGGATACATGTACTATGGTAGTGATAGGGATACATGTACTATGGTGGTGATAGGGATACATGTACCATGGTAGTGATAGGGATACATGTACTATGGTGGTGATAGGGATACATGTACCATGGTAGTGATAGGGATACATGTACTATGGTGGTGATAGGGATACATGTACCATGGTAGTGATAGGGATACATGTACTATGGTGGTGATAGGGATACATGTACCATGGTAGTGATAGGGATACATGTACTATGGTGGTGATAGGGATACATGTACCATGGTAGTGATAGGGATACATGTACCATGGTGGTGATAGGGATACATGTACCATGGTAGTGATAGGGATACATGTACTATGGTGGTGATAGGGATACATGTACTATGGTAGTGATAGGGATACATGTACTATGGTAGTGATAGGGATACATGTACCATGGCAGTGATAGGGATACATGTACCATGGTGGTGATAGGGATACATGTACCATGGCAGTGATAGGGATACATGTACCATGGCGGTGATAGGGATACATGTACCATGGCAGTGATAGGGATACATGTACTATGGTGGTGATAGGGATACATGTACCATGGTAGTGATAGGGATACATGTACCATGGTAGTGATAGGGATACATGTACCATGGTGGTGATAGGGATACATGTACCATGGTGGTGATAGGGATACATGTACCATGGCAGATATAGGGATACATGTAGCATGGTAGTGATAGGGATACATGTACCATGGCGGTGATAGGGATACATGTACCATGGTGGTGATAGGGATACATGTACCATGGTGGTGATAGGGATACATGTACCATGGTGGTGATAGGGATACATGTACCATGGTAGTGATAGGGATACATGTACCATGGCAGTGATAGGGATACATGTACCATGGTAGTGATAGGGATACATGTACTATGGTGGTGATAGGGATACATGTACTATGGTGGTGATAGGGATACATGTACTATGGTGGTGATAGGGATACATGTACCATGGTGGTGATAGGGATACATGTACTATGGTGGTGATAGGGATACATGTGCCATGGCGGTGATAGGGATACATGTACTATGGTGGTGATAGGGATACATGTACCATGGCGCTGATTAGTGCCTATATATCCCTTACATAAAAAGGGTGTGGTCTTGTGTCTCAGTGCAGACATCTGTGCTGCCTCAGCGTTTGGATTGTAATAATAATAATAATAATAGCACATTGTGCAGTATTTATAGACAGACAAGTCTTAAAATGTTATAAGCAATGATGATGTCATGTCATCGGGCGGCAGTGCGGGCGCTCTGCTTTGAAATCACATGACTGCATTGTGGGCGATGACCTCATAGAGTCTTCACTCACTGTGACTGACATTGGCGCCCCAGGGTGCGATGGTTGCAACATTAGGTCACATGACCCTAAAAAAAAGGGAGTGCTGGCTTTCCATAGTGAGCAGACAGGTACATTTTGTTGTAATACCCCTCCGTCCTTTCCTTACTGCCCCTACCCCCTCTATAATAACCCTACCCTCATCTTTCATACATCTATTTCCTCCCTATTACCCCAACGTCTCCCTAATACTCCTACCAACTCTTGAATATCACCACCCCTAATAGTCTTACCCTCTTCTTAATACCCTACCCTCTACCTAATACCCCTACCTATTCTTTAATGTCCCTACTCGCTCCCTAATACCCCTTCACCCTCCTTAGCTTTTCTAATTACTACCTTATTACCCCTACCTCCTCCATAATGTCCCTACCGCTTTGTAATACCCCCTACTCCTCCCTAATACTCCTACCAACTCTTGAATACCCCCACCCCTAATACTCTTACCCCCTCCCTAATACCCTTACCCTCTCCATAATGTTCCTTGCCCCTTCTTCATACTCCTTCCCTCTTCCTAACACCTCTACTAATTCTTTGATGTCCCTACTCGCTCCCCAATACCCCTACACCCTCTTTAGTTTTCCTAATTTCTACCCCTACCTTCTCCATGATGCCCCTACCCCTATTTAATTCCCCCCTGCTCCCTCTCTATGCCTCATACCCTTTCCCTAATGTCCCTACCCTCTTAATAATAGCCCTCCAACCTCCTAATGTTCCACCCCTTTTTTTTTAACCTTTTCTTTCTACATGATACCCCTACCCCCTCCCTAATATCCCTTCTTGTTCCTTAATGTCCCAACTCTCTCTCCATTACCCCATACCCCTTCCTTGATGCTTCCTACTTCCTCCTTAGCACCCCTACATCCTCCATTATGTCCCTACCTTGATACCCCTACTCCATCTTTAATATCCCTATCCTCTCCCCAATATGGCTTCCCCCTCTTCAATGTCCCTCCCCTCTCCCTAATATCCCTCCACCTCCCTAATACACCTACTTTATCCCTAATTCTTCTCCACCTCCTTGTTACCCCTATGATCTCCCTATTGTTCCTACCCCCTCTATAATAGACCTAACTCTCTTATCAATAAATTCCTCTCTAGTACCCCTACCATCTTTCTAATTGTCTCTACCCCCTCCCTAACACCCCCAACATCCTTGCCTAATGTCCCCACCCACTTACTAATACCCTTTCCCTGATACCTTATTTCCTCCCTAATATCCCTACCATTTTCCTAATGTCTCAAATCCCTCTCTAACACCCCAACATCCTTCCCTAATGTCCCCATCCACTTCATAATAACCCCACCCTTTCCCTAATACCCTAATTCCTCCCCTTATACCCCTACCATCTTCCTATTATCTATACCCCATCCCTAACACCCCAACATCCTTCCCTAATGTCCCTACCCACTTACTAATACCCCCTACCCTTTCCCTACTACCCAATTCCCTCACTAATACCCCTACCATTTTCCTAATGTCTCTAAGCCCTCCATAACACCCCAACATCCTTCTCTAATGTCCTGTCAGGGCTGGGCTCTTAGCCCTCCCTTCTCAGTGCACAGGTTGCTCAGCTGTTGGATAATTGATAGCACTCATAGTTCCACAGTGGCTCACCTGGTGATCATTTCCTGCTCATCAGCCAGCCCCTTCTGGCTATTTAAACTGCCTGGTTCATTCCTTCCATGCCTTCGCCTTGGTCAAACATATCTGGAGACTCTCTGCTTTGTTCCTGTTGAAGACTTGCCTGGCTGACGTCCCTTCTTGTTCCTGATCCTGTCTGCTGCCTCCGACTAGGCTGATCTCTGGCTTCCTGATTTACTGGCTTGTTCTGACTACCCGCTTTGGCTACCGTACCCTGGCTATGTTTTGACTACGTTTACTATTTGTACCATTTTTTTAACATTATATTAAAAGGTGTGATTTTAACTGCATTTTCTGTTTCCGTCTGATTCATGATTCTTGACATGTTCCTATGCACTTTCTAATACCCCCTACCCTTTCCCTATTACCCTATTCCTTCCCTAATACCCCTACCATTTTCCTAATGTCTCTAAGCCCTCCCTAACACCCCAACATCCTTCCCTAATGTCCTGTCAGGGCTGTGCTCTTAGCCCTCCCTTCTCAGTGCACAGGTTGCTCAGCTGTTGGATAATTGATAGCACTCATAGTTCCACAGTGGCTCACCTGGTGATCATTTCCTGCTCATCAGCCAGCCCCTTCTGGCTATTTAAACTGCCTGGTTCATTCCTTCCATGCCTTCGCCTTGGTCAAACATATCTGGAGACTCTCTGCTTTGTTCCTGTTGAAGACTTGCCTGGCTGACGTCCCTTCTTGTTCCTGATCCTGTCTGCTGCCTCCGACTAGGCTGATCTCTGGCTTCCTGATTTACTGGCTTGTTCTGACTACCCGCTTTGGCTACCGTACCCTGGCTATGTTTTGACTACGTTTACTATTTGTACAATTTTTTTAACATTATATTAAAAGGTGTGATTTTAACTGCATTTTCTGTCTCTGTCTGATTCCTGATTCTTGACATGTTCCTATCCACTTTCTAATACCCCCTACCCTTTCCCTATTACCCTATTACTTCCCTAATACCCCTACCATTTTCCTAATGTCTCTAAGCCCTCCCTAACACCCCAACATCCTTCCCTAATGTCCTGTCAGGGCTGGGCTCTTAGCCCTCCCTTCTCAGTGCACAGGTTGCTCAGCTATTGGATAATTGATATTACTCATCGTTCCACAGTGGCTCACCTGGTGATCATTTCCTGCTCGTCAGCCAGCCCCTTCTGGCTATTTAAACTGCCTGGTTCATTCCTTCCATGCCTTCGCCTTGGTCAAACATATCTGGAGATTCTCTGCTTTGTTCCCGTTGACTTGCCTGGCTGATGTCCCTTCTGGTTCCTGATCCTGTCTGCTGCCTCCGACTAGGCTGATCTCTGGCTTCCTGATTTACTGGCTTGTTCTGACTACCCGCTTTGGCTACCGTACCCTGGCTATGCTTTGGCTATGTTTACTATTTGTACCATTTTTTTACCATTATATTAAAAGGTGTGATTTTAACTGCATTTTCTGTCTCCGTCTGGTTCATGATACCTGACATGTTCCTACCCACTTTCTAATACCCCCTACCCTTTCCCTATTACCCTATTCCTTCCCTAATACCCCTACCATTTTCCTAATGACTCTAAGCCCTCCATAACACCCCAACATCCTTCCCTAATGTCCTGTTAGGGCTGGGCTCTTAGCCCTCCCTTCTCAGTGCACAGGTTGCTCAGCTGTTGGATAATTGATAGCACTCATCGTTCCACAGTGGCTCACCTGGTGATCATTTCCTGCTCATCAGCCAGCCCCCTCTGGCTATTTAAACTGCCTGGTTCATTCCTTCCATGCCTTTGCCTTGGTCAAACATATCTGGAGACTCTCTGCTTTGTTCCCGTTGAAGACTTGACTGGCTGACGTCCCTTCTTGTTCCTGATCCTGTCTGCTGCCTCCAACTACGCTTATCTCTAGCTTCCTGATTTACTGGCTTGTTCTGACTACCCGCTTTGGCTACTGTACCCTGGCTATGTTTTGATTATGTTTACTATTTATACAATTTTTTACCATTATATTAAAAGGTGTGATTTTAACTGCATTTTCTGTCTCCGTCCTATTCACGGTTCCTGACATGTCCCTATCCACTTACTAATACCACCACCCTTTCCCTAATACTGGTTTAAAGTCATCCCGCATTTTCAGTTCTAGCTTTCTTTCTCTTCTTACAGAAGTTGCTATGAACACGGCCTCTCTGGAAGTACAGTGAGGTCACGGCTACTTTTCGATACCTAACTATAGGAAAACAGGTGTGAAATCTCTGGAGGGACGGGCGGAGGCGTCAGTTACATTTCACCATAAATCGATTACATCAGTGTAAAATATTCCTAGATCTGGGCCGGGCTACTGCCATTGCCAGAGGAGACTATTCACCTCTCAGAGCAAGAATCTATAATATGACAAGAATGAGATGACACAACATGAGATCAACAGCATGGAACATGAAACTCGAAAATCCAGATTGGAGCGGATCACACAGCGAAATGACACTGGTAATCCGCATCTTAATCATTTATTATAATCCAAGCCTGGGACCGAACCTTCAGCCTGACCCTGGCAGTTAAGCCTGACTCTTGCCCTTAACCCCGTCATTCAGAATAACACCTGACATTGACCTCAGGCTGTAACACCATCAGTACAACATCCCTTGAGATATGTACAGTGAGCTCAGTGACCTGCTTTGGCCTTATGCTTATCCATCCCAGCATTGATGTAGGACCCCCTTCCTTGGTCAGTGTTATAGGAGCCCTTATCTTTCACGACAAGAGGTCAGAAGAAAAAGACAACATGTTTCGGGGACCCAAAGCTCCCCCTTCATCAGAACTTGTGCTGGTAGTGACTGGATGGTTAGAACAGCTACCTAAATCCACATTACCTTATATCCTTACTAATATTGCCCAACATTATATCCAATCATTGCCAGCATAAGCCCTGATGAAGGGGAAATTTTGGGACCCCAAAACACATTGGATTTTCTGATTAAGGGGTATTGCCTCACTTGAAATGTTTAGAGTGTAGGGGTGGGTACCATCATCCCGTAGTTAGACAATGGAAAAAGGGGGCGGGTTAATAGGGGCCCAAGTATTGCCCAATAACACCTGTGATATTTGAAGGACTATCTCGGTACCCAGAAGATAAAACTGTAAACATTTATTAAGAAAAAATACGTAAAATACCAAATCAGCAAGACAATAGTAGCATTGTTGTAGGTAATTGTGTTACATAGAGAAACAAAGATCCCAACTGGTAGGTGGGAGCACAATGATGTAGGTAAAGACGTGGTCCTCAAATTGTTTCGCGACGTAAGTCGCTTCTTCAGGAGGAGTCAACCAAAACATCTAAAGAGAGATACAATCTCGTAGTTACAATATAAAAAAACTGATGAAAAACAGTATGTAGCCAAGCTAACAGTAAACCTTTGGTTTTGGAGTATTAAAAGCACTGGTGAGCTACGCTTGCTTTTAATACTCCAAAACCAAAGGATCGTTCTCTACCAACTGGGGGATCCTTTAGGCCTCCTAAGATAGTCTGGGGAATACGCAAAGGATGAGAATGCCACAAATCTGGAGTCCAGTAGACCTTTATTTTTCTTGACGAGAGGAAAAAGCCAACACGTTTCGGCACTGGTGAGCTTCGCTGGCTTTTAATACTCCAAAACCAAAGATTCATTTCCAATCAATTACATAGTTGGTCAGGTTGAAAAAAGACACAAGTCTATCCAGTTCAACCATAAAAAAAATAAAAAATATCGTACAATCCCATATACCCAATTCTATACCCACAGTTGATCCAATTGCCAGGCAAAGCCCTAATGAAGGGGGTTTGAACCCCCAAAATATGTTGGCTTTTTCTTATGAACAGAAAATCTATATTCCAGTCTTAAGAGCCTTCTCTCTATCAGCCAGAGGATCCCCGAGAGACACTGAAGTGGTCTAGAGATCATCCAAAGTTCGAGACACAAATCTGGAGTGAGTCCAGTAGAACCTTACTTTTCATGACGAAAGGGCAGAAGAAAAAGACAACGGGCCAGATTCACGTAGGGAGCGCGTATTTGTGAGCGGGCGTAACGTATCCTATTTACGCTACGCCTCCGCAACTTTGACAGGCAAGTGCAGTATTCTCAAAGCAAAGTTGCGGCGGCGTAGCGTAAATAGGCCGGCGTAAGCCCGCCTTATTCAAATATGGAACATGTGGGCGTGTTTTATGTTAATGTATTGTGACCCCATGTAAATGACGCTTTTTACGAACGGCGCATGCGCCGTCCGTGAAAGTATCCCAGTGCGCATGCTCCAAGTTAACCCGCAAAAAGCCAATGCTTTCGTCGTGAACGCAATGACGCACAGCCCTATTCGCGAACGACTTACGCAAACGACGTAATCGCCGGAGAATTCGACGCTGGCCCGACGTCCATACTTAACATTGGCTGCGCCTCATATAGCAGGGGTAACTTAAGCCTAACGTAAACGGCGTATCTGTAATGCGACGGCCGGGCGTACGTTCGTGAATTGGCGTATCTAGCTGATTTACATATTCTAGGCGTAAATCAGCGTACACGCCCCTAGCGGCCAGCGTAAATATGCAGTTAAGATACGACGGTGTAGGCGACTTACGCTGGTCGTATCTTACAAAAATTCGGGCGTATCTGATTCTTTGAATCAGGCGCCAAGATACGACGCCTCAGACTCAGAGATACGACGGCGTAGCTGGAGATACGCCGTCGTATCTCCTACGTCAGGGATAAGCAATTAGCGGACCTCCAGCTGTTGCCAAACTACAAGTCCCATCATGCCTCTGCCTCTGGGTGTCATGCTTGATGCTGTCAGAGTCTCGCTATGCCTCATGGGACTTTGGTAACAGCTGGAGGTCCGCTAATTGCATATCCCTGTCCTACGTGAATCTGGGCCAACATTTTTCAGGGGCACGAGTACTGTGTTGACAGTAATTGGAAAAAATATTGGACAATATTTGTATGAATATAAAATAGGGTAATGTTAAATAGGGTCGCCTAGTCACTGCCTGAGGAAGAGGGTTTTGAGGCCCTGAAACATGTTGGCTTTTTCTTCTGACCTCTTGTTATGAAAAGTAAAGTTCTACTGGACTCAGTATCATTTGCATACTCTGCAGAGGCCCTCAGGGATCCCTCAGTTGAATAAAAGTTGAATTTCAAATTTGACTTTCTTCTATTCCTGGGTTTAGTGTTTAGGGGTGAGTCCGATGTTCGAGTTGAACAAGCTGTGTCTGTGTGTGTTTTTTTTTTTACAATTTTTGACACTTTTTTTGTGAAATGGTAGGGGTACATTGTACCCCGTTACCAATTCACATAGGGGGGGCGGGATCTGGGGGTCCCCTTTGTTAAAGGGGGCTTCTAGATTCAGATAAGCCCCCCGCCCGCATACCCCCACAACCACCGGGCAAGGGTTGTAGGGATGAGGCCCTTGTCCCCATCAACATGGGGACATCCTCCCCATGTTGAGGGCATGTGGCCTGGTACGGTTCAGGGGAGGGCGCTTTCTCGTCCATCTCTCTTTTCCTGTGGCCTGCCAGGTTGCGTGCTCTGATAAGGGTCTGGTATGGATTTTTGGGGGGAACCCCAAGCCATTTTTCTTTTAATTTTGGCGCGGGGTTCCCATTAAAATCCGTACCAGACCTGAAGGGCCTGGTATGGAATTTGGGGGGACCCCCCACTCTATTCTTTTTTTTTATTTTGGTTCCGGGTTCCCATTAATATTTATACCAGAACCAAAGGGCCTGGTAATGAACCTGGGGGGGGGGGGAACCGTGCCGTTTTTTTCAATGACTTTTATTTGTATTGCCGGGACCCAACAATTCATTATAGCTGCGAGTAGTTTTTAAATGACTTTTTTTCCTTTAGAAATGTAATTTTGTGCAGGGACTGTTCTAAACACGGGAAACGTTTGCTACTTTACAGGCATACTATAGACACCCTCCCAGGTACAAAAGATTAAAGAAATATTTCACTTTTATTGTTTCACTTTAAGCATTATTAACCACTTAACCCCCGGACCATATTGCTGGTCAAAGACCAGAGCACTTTTTGCGATTCGGCACTGCGTCGTTTTAACTGACAATTGCGCGGTCATGCGACATGGCTCCCAAACAAAATTGGCGTCCTTTTTTCCCCACAAACAGAGCTTTCTTTTGGTGGTATTTGATCAAAATGAATATTTTTTACTTTTTGCTGTAATAAATATCCCCCAAAAATATATAAAAAAAAAATAAATTTCCTCAGTTTAGGCCGATACGTATTCTTCTACATATTTTTCGTAAAAAAAAAATCGCAATAAGCGTTTATTGATTGGTTTGCGCAAAAGTTATAGCGTTTACAAAATAGGGGGTAGTTTTGTGGCATTTTTATTATTATTATTATTTTTTTACTAGTAATGGCGGCGATCAGCGATTTTTATCGGTACTGCGACATTATGGCGGACACTTGGGACACTTTTGACACATTTTTGGGACCATTGGCATTTTTATAGCGATCAGTGCTATAAAAATGCATTGGATTACTATAAAAATGCCACTGGCAGTGAAGGGGTTAACACTAGGGGGCGGGGAAGGTTAAGTATGTTCCCTGGGTGTGTTCTAACTGTAGGGGGGGTGGAATCACTAGGGGAAATGACTGATCGCTGTTCATACATTGTATGAACAGAAGGGGCCAGATTCTCGTAGATTGGAGTAAAACTGTGCGGGCGTAACGTATCTCGTTTACGCTACGCGGCCGCAAGTTTTACGGGCAAGTGCTTGATTCACACAGCACTTGCCTGTAAAGTTGCGGCGGCGTAGCGTAAATTCTCCGGCGCAAGCCCGCCTAATTCAAATGATCCAGGTAGGGGGCGTGGATCATTTAAATTAGGCGCGTTCCCGCGCCGATCGTACTGCGCATGCGCCGTCCCTAAAATGTCCCGACGTGCATTGCGCTAAATGACGTCGCAAGGTTTCGATGTTAACATAGATGGCGTCCAGCGCCATTCACGGACGACTTACGCAAACAACTTACTTTTTTAAATTTCGGCGCGGGAACGACGGCCATACTTAACATTGGTTGCCCCTCATATAGCAGGGGCAACTTTACGCGTCGCAAAAGCTACGGAAACGTCGTAAATTCACTGCGTCGACCGTGCGTACGTTCAGGAATCTCGTGGAAATAGCTAATTTGCATAGACGACGGGGAAAACGACGTCGGCGACACCTAGCGGCGGGGAAAAAAAATGCATCTAAGATCTGACAGCGTAAGAGCCTTACGCCTGTCAGATCTAATGGATATCTATGCGTAACTGATTCTAAGAATCAGTCGCATAGATACGCCGTTGCGCCGTTGTAAGCCCTTTGAGAATCTGGCCCACGATCAGCATTTCTCTCCCTGACAGGACCGGGGGTGTTCGGCTCATCCCTATTAGTGTTCCATCCCATGTGATGTAGAGGAGGAATTTCCAGGCACCTTCCTGCAAACTCTCCAAGTTATTTCAAAGGTCTTTAGAGATCCCACAATTGATAGAGAGTTGCCTCCAAAAGTTGGATAGCAGATTCGATTTTTTTTTTCTATTCCTTGGAACAAGCTCCTCCCCAATGTATCAGGCCAATCAGATGCAAGCCTTCCTTGAAACGTTGAGTTTTCATTGGTGATGCCTCAAGTTGGCTACCATGGGGCCAATCTCACTCGCATTCCTCTGCTTAATGAAGAAAATTCTTCTTGTAGAATTGTAGCATTCTGCTTATCCTCATAATGGAAGAGGTCATGTCTGGTATTGGAGGTCACTGGGTGATGGAGACCTGCATGGGGGAGGAACACTTGGAGGTCCTCCAACCCTCATCTACCAACACCCACCCTGACTCCCTTTTGTGACGCAGAAAAATTCCACTCAGACGGAATTCCTGAGCTTCAAAAAAAAAAAAGAAAAAGCACTATAACCATAATGGAAGAGGTCATGTCTGGTGTTGGAGGTCACTGGGTGACGGAGACCTCCATGGGGTGGAAAACTTGAAGGTCCTCCAACCTTCATCCACCAACGCCCACCCTTGACTCTCCTTCGTGACACATAATGGAAGAGGTCATGTCTGGTCATGGGCGTCCGGCTGAAATTTTTTCAGGGGGTGGGGGGTGCTTCCGCAGCGGCCAAACACATTTAACTCTTTCTTCAAACACGAGCAGGGGTTAAAAGTGCCCCGCTAGCGCAGCTAAAACGATGGTAAAGCGTCACTTTTTAGCGGCGCATTACCGATAACGCGGCCAGTTGGCAGTCTCAAATAGCTCTTGAGATAATTCAGCTTCACTCCATGCCCATATAAATATAGCCTAGAGATTGTACAGACCCCCCTTAAGCACAGACCCCCCTTCAGCACAGACCACTGCATTCAGCACAGACCCCCCATTCGGCACAGACCACTCCATTCAGCACAGACCCCCCCCCCTTCAGCACAGACGGACCTCCCCTCCCCCCATCCCATTCAGTACCTCAGATCAGCCATCAGCACGGCCGAGTCACAGCAGGTTCCCTCCCCCCTGTGTACACAGAAACACTGGAGGGGGAGGCGACTTCACTCTGCTCGCTGTGTCTGTGTGACATTCGGCCCGGGACCGCTCAGACAGCCCGCGGCCGCAAGACTCTTCAACACCTTCTCGATTTTACAGAGGGAGGTCAATTGCCCCCCCTTGCCCTATGGAGCGGACGGCCATGTGTCTGGTGTTCGAGGTCACTGGGTGATGGAGACCTGCATTGGGGTGGAAAACTTGAAGGTCCTCCAACCTTCATCCACCAACACCCACCCTTGACTCTCCTTCGTGACACAGAAAAATTCCACTCAGACGGAATTCCTGAGCGACAAAGCACTACAAATCCCAGAAGACTGCTGAGGGTGCACTGTGAGCCTTGTAGTTCTCTGACGCTATACAATGGAATTTACACTCGGATTACGTAGAAGAGGAAGCCAAACTATTCAGCCTTCTTCAACCTAAAACGGCGACTACCACTAGCACTTGGCGGCGTGAGCGGCCCATGTGCTCTGTACAGCGCCAAGGAATCTGTTGGTGCCATAAAATGATACTAAGGAACAGAGAAATCTCACCCAGAGTCCCAATAAAGTCTCATTTTATGGCTCTACGTTGGTAAAGTCTGTTTGGCTGAGATATCTTAGATCTGATATGGTCAGCAGCTGGCAAGAGCGGTGAGGGGGGCTGTGTGCTCAGGGGGTGGTGGGCAGAGTTAAGGCCCCCGGGAGTAAAGAGCATCGCCCAGAGTCAGAGGTGGTCACATTTTTTGGGGAGCAAAAACAAACTAAAAAAAAAAAAACATCAATTGCCACCACTGTGCCCATTAAATGCCACCAGTTTGCCCCCCCCCCCAACCAATTGCAGCTAGTTTCCCCCCAGCCTGGCACTTACCTTCCTCGGGTCAGCGCCATCCTCCTCCACGCTCCCTCAATGTTTTCTCCCATCCTCGATGTCGCTTCAGCCAATCAGGTGACCGGTTACCAGACCCGGTGCACCCGATTGGCTGAGAGGCGGGTCAGTATTAGGGAAGCGGTTCCCTAACACAGCACGGTTTATACAGGGAACGCACGGCCTGTGCGCCCGCTGTTTAACCATTTGGAAGCCGATTAGAACCCACAGGTTCTAATCGGGGAGCCTATTGGAGCCGCTGGCTCTGATAGGCACTTCCAAAACACGCCCACCGCTGTTATTCAGATGGCCGGTGACTTGTCGTTAAGGTTCCCCTATCGAGATGGTTCCTGTAAGGACTGCGCAGGCGCAATCCTTGCCGACGGAAATCTCCGAACCTCGGCCGGCATCCAGGATCATTCCTTAACATCCCTGTGGATTGGAGGATGTTAAAAAAAGAGCCAGGAGGCGGAGCGAGCCGTCCGAGCAAAGCGAGGACGTGAGGCCGACTGGCCACTTTCCTCAAATTCCACGTCGCCCTGGAAGCCGGCCGAGGTTTGGAGATTTCCGTCGGCAAGGATTGCGCCTGCGCAGTCCTTATAGGAACCATCTCGATAGCCGGAACCGTATCGTCAGATCACCGGCGCTCAACAGGGGGCCGGACACCTGAATAGGGGGCGGCAGCGGCGACAATAGATAGATTCACGCAATGCATGAATCTATCTATTGTTGATTGACGGGTGCAGGAGAGAGGGGGGGGGCTGCGCTCCTGCGCCCGCTATGGACGCACCGCCACTGCCTAGAATAGAATAGAGGTGACACATTGGCGGTGCGTCTATAGAGGGCGCTGGAGCGCCGCCCCCTCTGGCTCTCGCACCGCCATTGAAAATAACATAGATTTATGCATTGCATGAATGTATGTTATTGTCGCCGCTGCCGCTGGCGGCCGGACATAGAGCGCCGGCCACCTGAATAACGGCAGCTGGTTGGCTGTGCGGAAGTGCCTATCAGAGCCAGCGGCTTTCCGAGTACAGCCCTCAGCATCCGGAAGTTTATCCAGGGAACGTACAGGGGGTGCGTTCCTTGGATAAGACTGACAGGCGTCTCAGCCAATCAGGTTCACCGGTTCTGGACAATGGTAACCTGATTGGCTTGAAGCGTCATCGAGGGCGGGAGAAGACATCGAGGGACGTGGATGGCTGACTCCAGTAAAGGTAAGTGCCGGGCGGGGGGGGCATTTTACAGGGCACAGCGGCGAGGAAGGGCACAGTGGGGACAATAGGCACAGTGGGGACAATTGCCACAGCGGCATGAATGGGCACAGTGGCGACAATGGGCACAGTGTTGACAATTAAAGGGCACAGTGACATCAATGGGCACAATTGGCACAGCGGCATGAATGGGCACAGTGGCGACAATGGTCACAGTGTTGACAATTAAAGGGCACAGCGACATCAATGGGCACAGTGGGGACAATTGGCACAGCGGCATGAATGGGCACAGTGGCGACAATGGGCACAGTGTTGACAATTAAAGGGCACCGCGACATCAATGGGCATAGTGGGGACAATTGGCACAGCGGCATGAATGGGCACAGTGGAGACATTTAAAGGGCACAGTGACATCAATAGGCACAGTGGGGACAATTGGCAGAGTGGGGACAATTGGCACAACGGCATGAATGGGCACAGTGGCAACAATGGGCACAGTGTTGACAATTAAAGGGCACAGTGACATCAATGGGCACAGTGGCGACAATTAAAGGGCACAGCGACATCAATGGGCACAGTGGGGACAATTGGCACAGCGGCATGAATGGGCACAGTGGAGACATTTAAAGGGCACAGTGACATCAATGGGCACAGTGGCAACAATGGGCACAGTGGCGACAATGGGCACAGTGGTGACAATTGATGGCACAGTGGCTGCGTTTGATGGCATGGCACAGTGGTGACAATTGATGGGCACAGTGAGGCTGCAACTTTTTTCTTTTTTTCGTTTGCACCCCCCCAAACATTTTGTGCACCAGCCACCACTGAGGTGACACCAGTGCACAAATCTATCACAGACAGTCTCGTGTTTCAGGACCCCACGCGAATATCTTCATAAAGAGACGTATTTCCTGTGTGATAATCGCTGAACAATTCTATTGCTACGTTTTTGTTTCATTAGTTTTTTATTTTCGGGTGCCGTGTTGTTGGCGGATCGGGTGGAGTCCTGGCACCCGGGCTGTTTTCGCTATGTTAGCGGTTTATTGCTGCGTGTTGATCTTGGCCGGGTGGAGGCGGCTGGCGAGTCTGCAATTTGCTTCTATCATTATTATTATTATTTTTATTGCCGTGTGTAAATATCACGCAGAGCCGCAGACAAAGAGCGTAGGGGAGTGGTAACATTCATGGGGGGGGGGGGGGGGGGGGGGGGGGGGGGCTGGGCTCCGGGAACGATCGGTGTGTCTCTCTTCCTTTCTTTGATCCCATAATATTTCCTTCCCTACATCCCATACATTGCCCCCCCCCCCCCCACTCTTCTACATTAAAGGCCAACTCCAGCCAGAATGGACGTTTTCTGAACATTGCTGGGAAGGGTTAGAACCTCTGTCGGGTTTTTATTGCCAGTTTTTACTTCATTGCAGAGATTTCCCCTTATGTGTCCCAGTGACACCAGGACTAGAAATTAGAGTGAAGGGGGGGGGCACCAGGACTAGAAGTGAGAGTGAAGGGGGGGGACACCAGGAGTAGAAATAAAAATGAAGGGGGGGTCACAGGGCTAGAAATGAGAGTGAAGGGGGGGACACCAGGACTAGAAATTAGAGTGAAAAAAGGGGGGGGGACACCAGGACTAGAAATGAGAGTGAAGGGGGGGGACACCAGGACTAGAAATGAGAGCTAAGGGCGGGGGACACCAGGACTAGAAATGAGAGCTAAGGGCGGGGGACACCAGGACTAGAAATGAGAGCTAAGGGCGGGGGACACCAGGACTAGAAATGAGAGTGAGGGGGGGGGGGGCACCAGGACTAGAAATGAGTGTGAAGGGGGGGACACCAGGACTAGAAATGAGAGTGAAGGGGGGGACACTAGGACTAGAAATGAGAGTGAAGGGGGGACACCAGGACTAGAAATGAGAGTGAAGGGGGGGGGGACGCCAGGACTAGAAATGAGAGTGAAGGGGGGACACCAGGACTAGAAATGAGAATGAAGGGGGGGACACCAGGACTAGAAATGAGAGTGAAGGGGGGACACCAGGACTAGAAATGAGAGTGAAGGGGGAGACACCAGGACTAGAAATGAGAGTGAAGGGGGGGACACCAGAACTAGAAATGAGAGTGAAGGGGGGGACACCAGGACTAGAAATGAGAGTGAAGGGGGGGGAGACACAAGGACTAGAAATGAGAGTGAAGGGGGGGGACCAGGACTAGAAATGAGAGCGAAGGGGGGGACACCAGGACTAGAAATGAGGTTGAAGGGGGGGACACCAGGACTAGAAATGAGAGTGAAGGGGGGGAGACACAAGGACTAGAAATGAGAGTGAAGGGGGGGACACCAGGACTAGAAATGAGAGTAAAGGGGGGGACACCAGGACTATAAATGAGAGTGAGGGGGGGGACACCATCACTAGAAATGAGAGTGAAGGGGGGGACACCAGGACTAGAAATAAGAGTGAAGGGGGGGACACCAGGACTAGAAATGAGAGTGAAGGGGGGGACACCAAGACTAGAAATGAGAGTGAAGGGGGGGGCACCAGGACTAGAAATGAGAGTGAAGGGGGGGACACCAAGACTAGAAATGAGAGTGAAGGGGGGGACACCAGGACTAGAAATGAGAGTGAAGGGTGAAGGGGGGGCATTACTGAAGGGGGGGGTGTGTGTGTAGGGGCAGAGGACATTATTGGGGGGGGTGAAGGGGACAGAGGACATTATTGGGGGGGATGAAGGGGGCAGAGGACATTATTGGGGGGGGGTGAAGGGGGCAGAGGACATTATTGGGGGGGATGAAGGGGGCAGAGGACATTATTGGGGGGAGGTGAAGGGGGCAGAGGACATTATTGGGGGGAGGTGAAGGGGCAGAGGACATTATTGGGGGGAGGTGAAGGGGCAGAGGACATTACTGGGGGGGGGGTGAAGGGGGCAGAGGACATTATTGGGGAGGTGAAGGGGGCAGAGGACATTATTGGGGGGGAGGTGAAGGGGGCAGAGGACATTATTGGGGGGGAGGTGAAGGGGGCAGAGGACATTATTGGGGGGGTGAAGGGGGCAGAGGACATTATTGGGGGGGAGGTGAAGGGGGCAGAGGACATTATTGGGGGAGGTGAAGGGGGCAGAGGACATTATTGGGGGGAGGTGAAGGGGCAGAGGACATTACTGGGGGGGGGGGTGAAGGGGGCAGAGGACATTATTGGGGAGGTGAAGGGGGCAGAGGACATTATTGGGGGGGAGGTGAAGGGGGCAGAGGACATTATTGGGGGGGAGGTGAAGGGGGCAGAGGACATTATTGGGGAGAGGTGAAGGGGGCAGAGGACATTATTGGGGAGAGGTGAAGGGGGCAGAGGACATTATTGGGGGGAGGTGAAGGGGGCAGAGGACATTATTGGGGGGGTGAAGGGGGCAGAGGACATTATTGGGGGGGAGGTGAAGGGGGCAGAGGACATTATTGGGGGGGTGAAGGGGGCAGAGGACATTATTGGGGAGGTGAAGGGGGCAGAGGACATTATTGGGGAGGTGAAAGGGGCAGAGGACATTATTGGGGGGGGGTGAAGGGGGCAGAGGACATTACTGGGAGGGGGGTGAAGGGGGCAGAGGACATTACTGGGAGGGGGGTGAAGGGGGCAGAGGACATTATTGGGGGGGGGGTGAAGGGGGCAGAGGACATTATTGGGGGGGAGGTGAAGGGGGCAGAGGACATTATTGGGGAGGTGAAGGGGGCAGAGGACATTATTGGGGGGAGGTGAAGGGGCGGGGGGGTGTTGTTCGGCTCATCCCTGTCGGTGACCAATGAGGAGGACAGAATTATGACCTCAGTTGGAGACAAGAAGCCGGCCGCCCTTCGCATACCACGCGGTATGGCGACCGTGAGATCTCCGTTATCCCCGAGCTTAGTACATAAGCCAGCCAATCCCGTGCCAGGAACGTGGGAGACAACCAGCCTTGTGTGATTAGCGGCTCGTGCCGCGGCTGCTCGGGCACTCTATATACAGAGACTGTCCTCCTCTCCTTTCTAGACATCAGGATTCCTCCATTCTTTGTATCCCGACAATATTCAGCCAGGACACCATTCATGTGACCCCGAGATTCACCCAAAAAGTAATATTCTAGTTGGAGGCGGAGCCCGGCATGTCTCCGCCCCTCAGCTTTTCTACACTGTGGGGCAGGGCTGCTGATCAGGTGATACAGCCGGCCCTCCTGTAGTGGGCCCGGGACCCATCCGTTCAAAAGGAGGGCCGGCTGTATTACCTTATTGCTCCCCCTGCGGTGCCCCCCCTGCGGTGCTCCCCCCCCTGCGGTGCTCCCCCTGCGGTGCTGCCGGCTTCTACTTCTCTTTCTCCTGGTTTAGGATCTCTGCCCCTCCTACCTGTTGTCTCCCCCCCCCCCCCGTCCTTTCTCTGCCTCAGGGTTCTGTGTTCAGACCCCCCAACAGGGCACTTGATTAGGAATGGATCTACTGCTGAGGGAGGGGTCTATTGATTCTGGCTGCTGAGAGATCTATTGTTGCTGGCGGGGGGTCTATTGTCGGTGGAGGGGTATTTTGTTGCTGGAGGTTTATTGGGTCTATCGTTTGCTGGTAGGGGATCTGTTGTTGCTGGGGGGGGTCTTATGTCTTATTATGCTGGGGGGGGGGAGTCACTTGCTGCTGGAACAAATCTACAGTTGAGGGAGGGGTCTATTGATACTGGCTGCTCAGAGATCTATTGTTGCTGGGGTGGACCTATTGTTGCTGGCAGGGTATTTTGTCGCTGGGGGTGCCTATTGTTGTGGGGGTCTATTGTTTGCCTGGAAGGTCTATTGTTGCTGGTAGGGGATCTGTTGTTGCTGGGGGGGTGTCTTATGTCTTATTATGCTGGAGAGGGGGGGAGTCATTTGCTGCTGGAACTAATCTACTGTTGAGGGAGGGGTCTATTGATACTGGCTGCTCATAGATCTATTGTTGCTGGGTTGGATCTATTGTTGCTGGGTTGGATCTATTGTTGCTGGTGGGGTATTTTGTTGCAGGAGGCCTATTGTTGCTGGGGGTGTCCATTGTTGTGCGGGGTCTATTGTTTGCCTGGAAGGTCTATTGTTGCTGGTGGGGTATTTTGTTACAGGGGGGTCTATTGTTGCTGGTGGGGTTTTTTCTTACAGGGGGGGGTCTATTGTTGCTGATGGGATATTTTGTTACAGGGGGGGGTCTATCTTCCTTTGTATCTCTGTATTTTCTGTCTGAACAATGGGGTAGATTCGGGTACAGCTGCGCGCTCCTTACGGAGGCGCAGTGTACCCTTTTTACCCTGCGCCTACGCAAATTATTTGCGCTACGCTTCATTCATGAAGCAGTAGCCACGTAATTTGCGTGGGCGCTCTTCAAAAATGCCCGGCGTAAGCGCGCGTAATTTAAATGATCCCGTAGGGGGCAGGAATCATTTAAATTAGGCGCGCTCCCGCGCCGAGCGTAGAGCGCATGCTCCGTCGGGAAACTTTCCTGACGTGCATTGCGGCAAATGACATCGCAAGGACGTCATTTGCTTCCAAGTGAACGTGAATGGTGTCCAGCGCCATTCACGAATCACTTACGCAAACGACGTGAAATTCAAATTTGGCGACGCGGGAACGACGGGTATCCTTTAGCATTGGCTGCCCCTGCTATTAGAACTGGCAGCCTTACGCTAAACACGCCGTACGGAAACTCCGTAAATTGCGTACGCAGGGCCCGTGCAACGTTGTGAATCGGCGTTAGTATGCAATTTGCATACTATACGCTGAGCACAACGGGAACGCCACCTAGCGGCCAACGCAAGAATGCAGCCTAAGATATGCGGGCATAAGAGCCTTATGCCACGCAGATTTTAGGCTGCAGTCGGCGTAACGAGGTTCCTGAATCAGGAGCATTCGTTACGCCGGAGCAAGTAAGCAATTGCGCTGTGTAACCTATGGTTACACAGGCGCAATTGCTTCTTGAATCTGGGCCAATGTTTATAAACGATGTTACTTTGTATCTCTCTGTCTCCTGTCTGAACAATGTTTATAATCTAGAAGAGGGTGGTGGAATGTCGGCAGTGATGCTCAGATCACGTCTCTCCCTCATCACAGAGATCGGCGCCTGACACCAGTGTCACCACAAATCAGACTTAATGATGGAATTAGAAGAGTAATTAGATATGGAAATGGCAAGAAATGATTTATCAGGACGTGTGACACAAATACTTCCACCCTGAATATATTGGACAATATACAATGGGATCCCCTCTATCAGCTCCTCGGAGGCGGGGACTCTGCAGGTCACATGAGCGGTCTCCCCGTCCCCTGAGTTTCCTATAGAGAAGTATAATGTATGGCAGTGATAGACGGAGGCGTCTGCGCTACAGATCTTCTGTATACTGGTCACAGTCCCGGTGACATCACAGTTGGAATGAGATCAGGAATTCATATTTCTCAACGTTATTAATCACACGTTTCCGTGCCGATCGATGACAACGTCACGCCCTCCCCCGCTCCCAGCATTAACCAGTTCATGGAGCACAGCCGTTTCTACATTTTTACACCTCCTAGCACAAGTCCCTCCCATTCCCCCTTCTAGCATAAATCCCCCCACTCTAAATCCCACTCCCAGCACAAATCCCCCCCACTCTAAACCCCCCTCCCAGCACAAATCCCCCCATTCCCCCTTCTAGCATAAATCCCCCCACTCTAAATCCCCCCTCCAAGCACAAATCCCCCCATTCCGCCTTCTAGCATAAATCTCCCCACTCTAAATCCCCCCTCCCAGCACAAATCCCCCATTCCGCCTTCTAGCATAAATCTCCCCACTCTAAATCCCCCCTCCCAGCACAAATCCCCCCCACTCTAAACCCCCCTCCCAGCACAAATCCCTCCCATTCCCCCTTCTAGCATAAATCCACCCACTCTAAATCCCCCCTCCCAGCACAAATCCCTCCCATTCCCCCTTCTAGAATAAATCCCCCCACTCTAAATCCCCCCTCCCAGCAAAAATCCCCCCATTCCCCCTTCTAGCATAAATCCCCCCACTCTAAATCCCCCCTCCAAGCACAAATCCCTCCCATTCCCCCTTCTAGCATAAATCCCCCCACTCTAAATCCCCCCCTCCCAGCACAAATCCCTCCCATTCCCCCTTCTAGCATAAATCTCCCCACTCTAAATCCCCCCTCCCAGCACAAATCCCCCCATTCCGCCTTCTAGCATAAATCTCCCCACTCTAAATCCCCCCTCCCAGCACAAATCCCCCCCATTTTAAATCTCCCTCCCAGCACAAATCCCCCCAAAACCTTTCTAGCACAAATCCCCCCCTCACTCTAAATCCCCCCTCCCAGCACAAATCCCCCCATTCCCCGTTATAGCACAAATCCCCCCGCCCCCCAAATTTACCCTCCTAGCACAAATACCCTCCAATCATCCCTACCTAGCAAGACACCACCCCCCCCCCCCCCCCATAAAAAAGAATTCCCCTCCTAGCACAAATCCTCTTCTCCCACCTCCCCACCATATTCCTCTCAAATCACCTTTCCTAGCACCCCAATCCCCCCCCCCCAAAACAATTTCCGACTCCTGTTGCCCACCAAATTCCCCCACCCAACACAAGTCCCCTCCCCCCAATCACCTTGTGGTGCCCCTGCAACTCACGTTACCACATCTGCCCCCCCCCTGCTGAAATACCCCCTCCCAACACAAATCATTGCCCCCCCCCCAACTCACATGTTACCACAGTGCCGGGGGCAGCCACCCCTCCTGCCCCCCCCACCATAAATTCCCCAAATCACCTTTCCTAGCACCCCCCAAGTTCCTCCCCTAAAACGAATCTTGACTCCAATTGCCCACCAAATTCCTCCACTTAACACAAGTCCCCTCCCCCCAATCTCCTTGTGGTGCCCCTGCAACTCACATGTTCCCAGGGCAGCCGTCCCTCCTGCCCCCCCCCACCATAAATTCCCCAAATCATCTTTCCTAGCACCCCTACCCCCCCTAATTTCCCCTCCCAGAACAATCCTTGACCCCTGTTGCCCACCAAATTCCCCCACCCAACACAAGTCTCCTCCTCCCAATCTCCTTGTAGAGCCCCTGCCACTCACATGTTACCACAGTGCCCAGGGCAGCTGCCCCTCCTGCCCCCCCACCATAAATTCTCCAAATCACCTTTCCTAGCACCCCCCCCCCCCTAATTTCCCCTCCCAGAACAATCCTTGACCCCTGTTGCCCACCAAATTCCCACTCCCAACACAAGTCTCCTTCCCCCAATCTCCTTGTGATGCCCCTGCCACTCACATGTTAGCACAGTGCCCAGGGCAGCCGCCCATCCTGCCCCTCACCATAAATTCCCCAAATCACCTTTCCTAGCACCCCCCAAGTTCCTCCCCTAGAACAATTCTTGACTCCCGTTGCCCACCAAATTCCTCCACTCAACACAAGTCCCCTCCCCCCAATCTCCTTGTAGAGCCCCTGCAACTCACATGTTACCACAGTGCCCAGGGCAGCCGCCCCTCCTGCCCCCCCACCATAAATACCCCAAATCATCTTTCCTAGCACCCCCCAAGTTCCTCCCCTAAAACAAATCTTGACTCCAATTGCCCACCAAATTCCTCCACTTAACACAAGTCCCCTCCCCCCAATCTCCTTGTAGAGCCCCTGCAACTCACATGTTACCACAGTGCCCAGGGCAGCCGTCCCTCCTGCCCCTCCACCATAAATTCCCCAAATCATCTTTCCTAGCACCCCCCAAGTTCCTCCCCTAGAACGAATCTTGACTCCATTTGCCCACCAAATTCCTCCACTTAACACAAGTCCCCTCCCCCCAATCTCCTTGTAGAGCCCCAGCCAATCATACGTTACCACAGTGCTCAGGGCAGCCTCCCCTCCTGCCCCCCCACCATAAATTCCAGAAATCATCTTTCCTAGCACCCCCCCCCCCCTAATTTCTCCTCCCAGAACAATCCTTGACCCCCGTTGCCCACCAAATTTCCCCACCCAACACAAGTACCCTCCCCCTATCTCCTTGTAGAGCCCCTGCAACTCACATGTTACCACAGTGCCCAGGGCAGCCGTCCCTCCTGCCCCCCCACCATAAATTCCCCAAATCATCTTTCCTAGCACCCCTATCCCTCCCTAATTTCTCCTCCTAGAACAATCCTTGACCCCTGTTGCCCACCAAATTCCCACTCCCAACACAAGTCTCCTCCCCCCAATCTCTTTGTGGTTCCCCAGCCAATCATACATTACCACAGTGCCCAGGGCAGCCCCCCTTCCTGCCCCCCACCATAAATTCCCACCAATCATCTTTCCTAGCACCCCCCACCCCCCCTAATTTCCCCTCCCTGAACAATCCTTGACCCCTGTTGCCCACCAAATTCCCCCACCCAACAGAAGTAGCCTCCCCCAATCTCCTTGTAGAGCCCCTGCCACTCACATGTTACCACAGTGCCCAGGGCAGCTTCCCCTCCTGCCCCCCCACCATAAATTCTCCAAATCACCTTTCCTAGCACCCCCCCCCCTAATTTCCCCTCCCAGAACAATCCTTGACCCCTGTTGCCCACCAAATTCCCACTCCCAACACAAGTCTCCTCCCCCCAATCTCCTCGTGGTGCCCCTGCAACTCACATGTTACCACAGTGCCGGGGGCAGCTTCCCCTCCTGCCCCCCCCTCCTTATCCTGGCCCTGCTCTGCCATGTCCTTGTTCAGCTTCACTCCCTGATTACTGGGACACAAGTGATCATGTTAATCTTTTATCTCGTTAGAAGGCTGGTGGTGAAGAGATGACACAGGAAGCTGAATTGCTGCACCAAGAAATAAGTGTCCCCCCAACATTCCCTGCACTGATCCCCCCCTTCCCCTCCCTGATCATCAGCCAATCACACACAGGAGCCCCTGGAGCATATCCCCCCCCACCCCCCATACCTGTCACTACAAGAAGGGAAAATATTCCGGATCTCCTCCCGGGAATTCAGGAACTCTCAGATCTTACATTTCATATATATGAGAAATAAATAGAGAGGTGACCTTACCTGACTTTACTGCGGATGGCGGTCCCCGTCGGTGAGGCGGCACGGAGCGCAGGATGGAGCTGAGCGCAGGATGGAGCGGAGCGCAGGATGGAGCTGAGCGCAGGAATGGAGCCCGGACCTGTCAGGAAACTTTGAAGTGGGAAAGTGATTAGTACATGAGAGGAGTCACAATTCGTCACACATAATAATTACATTCTTTTCCTCTTTCATAATTAATTGCTCCGCCCCAAAAAACGAGAGTGTGCCAGAAACCACAAGAGGAGAATCGCAAGTGCGGAGGATGATACTAATGGGAAACGTTACCGCGGCCAATCAGAAGAGGCGCTGGGAGCGCAAACACAAATGTATACAGAGACGGGAAAATAGCAATTAACTGAAAGAGCTGAACTGAGAACAATTGTGGGCGGAGGACACCGAGGACAGTCACCGGGGAAACGAATCCTGTGTGTGTCCTGGCTTGGAGGTTACCTTTTTATATTATAATAACAATTATTATTATTATTATTATTATTATTATTATTAATTATTATTAATTATAATTATAATAGTAAATAATTATTTTTATTAATAATAATAATAATAATTATTATTATTATTATTAATAATATTTTTATCATTAATAATAATAGTAATTATTATTATTATTATTATTATTATTAATAGTAATAATAATTATTAATAATAATATATTACTATTAATAATAATAATAATAATAATAATTACTATTATTATTAATGATAAAAATATTAATAATAATTATTATTATTATTATTATTATTATTAAAAATAATTATTTACTATTATAATTATAATTAATAATAATTAATAATAATAATAAAAATAATAATAATAATAATAATAATAATTATTATTATTATTATTAATAATAATTATTATTACTATTAATAATAATAATAATTACTATTATCATTAATGATAAAAATATTAATAATAATAATAATAATTAATTATTATTATTATTATTATTATTATTATTAATATTATTATTATTAATAATAAAAATAATTATTTACTATTATAATTATAATTAATAATAATAATAATAATTATTATTATTATTAATAATTATTATTACTATTAATAATAATAATTACTATTATCATTAATGATAAAAATATTAATAATAATTAATAATAATAATAATTAATAACAATAATAATATTAATAACCTATTGCCACCCATGTAAAAAGCAAAAGGGTCAGCTTTAACCACTTAACCCCCGGAACCATATTGCTGGTCAAAGACCAGAGCACTTTTTGCGATTCGGCACTGCGTCGCTTGAACTGACAATTGCGCGGTCGTGCGACGCGGCTCCCAAACAAAATTGGCGTCCTTTTTTTCCCACCAATAGAGCTTTCTTTTGGTGTTATTTGATCACCTCTGCGGTTTTTAGTTTTTGCGCTATGCACAAAAATAGAGCGACAATTTTGAAAAAAATCTAATATTTTTTACTTTTTGCTATAATAAATATCCCCCAAAAACATATATATATAAAAAAACGTTTTTTTTTCCTCAGTTTAGGCCGATACGTATTCTTCTACGTATTTTTCGTAAAAAAAAAATCGCAATAAGCGTCTATTGATCGGTATGCGCAAAAGTTATAGCGTCTACAAAATAGGGGGTATTTTTATGGCATTTTTATTAATATATTTTTTTTACTAGTAATGGCGGCGATCAGCGATTTTTTTTCGGTACTGCGACATTATGGCGGACACTTCGGACACTTTTGACATATTTTTGGGACCATTGGCATTTTTATAGCGATTAGTGCTATAAAAATGCATTGGATTACTATAAAAATGCCACTGGCAGGGAAGGGGTTAACACTAGGGGGCGGGGGAAGGGGTTAAGTATGTTCCCTGGGTGTGTTCTAACTGTAGGGGTGGTGGCCTCACTAGGGGAAATGACTGATCGCTGTTCATACATTGTATGAACAGAAGATCAGCATTTCCCCCCCCTGACAGGACCGGGAGCTGTGTGTTTACACCCACAGCTCCCGGTTCTCGCTCTGTAACGAGCGATCGCGTGTGCCCGGCGGCGTGTGCCCGCCCCCCCCCCTCTTTGTATTGTTTTATTTTTATTTTCCCTCTCCTTTTCTCTCTCTCCCCCCCCACCTCCCCCTCTCTCCACCCCCCATCTCCCTCTCTCTTTATATCTTACTCCCCCATCTTCCTTAATTTCGACCAACACCACTATCTACTTCTCTCTTCTTCTCTTCTCTCTTCTCCACTCTTGAACTTTAGAAGAAAGAAAATAAGGGACCTGGGCTCAGAGACCCGGTATCCTACTAGACACAATTGCATGTACTTGTCCCCCCGGGAAGGAGGATATCTCCTGATGGCATCATACGCCCCATACAGGGGTAATGTTTAGACTACTGTTTGGGACAAGTACGACACTCCATTGTCAGGAGACATAGAAGCTGCATGTCATAATGTATCCTGTTGTTGGGCATGTCGTCCTCTTTGATATATCTTTTTATTTCCTGTGTTCCGTATATGGATTGTTGTATTACTACATGCATCTTTTGTACTGTATTGGCCCATTGGGCCCTATCCCTGTTATAAATAAAAAAATAAAAATAAAATGTTTTTTTTTTAAAAAAAAACAGTAAAGTTAGCCCAATTTTTTTTTTTTTTTTTTTTTTATGTGAAAGATTTTACGTGTTCTTTTTTCTAAGCAAAAAAAAAATAGTGATTCTCATTTTGGCCAGAATCGTGCAGCTTTAGGACACAGACAGCAATAAATGCGGACAGGGGGTCTAATCCCTCTCCAATCTACAGTGCCTTGCGAAAGTATTCGGCCCCCTTGAACTTTGCGGCCTTTTGCCACATTTCAGGCTTGAGCCTAGGTTCACACTGCTGCGAATTCAAAATCGCGGTAAAATGGTTTCGCGGCTGCGATTTTGCCGCGATTTCGGCCGCAATTTAATGTAAATTTGACGTCCCGAAATCGCAAAAAGTAGTGCAGGAACTACTTTTTTAAATCGCAGATGCTGCGTCGCACTGATTAGGACAGTGCCATTGCCGACAATTGCCACCAATTTGAGATGCGATTTGACATGTCAAATCGCATCTCAAATCGTTGAAAATCGTACCCAGTGTGAACCAGGGCTGAAACATAAAGATATAAAACTGTAATTTTTTTTGAAGAATCAACAACAAGTGGGACACAATCATGAAGTGGAACGAAATTTATTGGATATTTCAAACTTTTTTAACAAATAAAAAACTTTCAGTGCAGCAAACTCTCTCCAGAAGTTCAGCGAGGATCTCTGAATGATCCAATGTTGACCTAAATGACTAATGATGATAAATAGAATCCACCTGTGTGTAATCAAGTCTCCGTAAAAATACACCTGCACTGTGATAGCCTCATGCCGCGTACACACGGTCGTTTTATGCGATGTAAAAAAACGACGTTTTTAAAAACGTCAATTTAATTGACCGTGTGTGGGGGAAAACTTTGTTTTATGTCTTGTAAAAAACGACCAAAAAAAATTGAAGCATGCTTCAATTTTATGTGTCGTTTTTCAAAACGTCGTTTTTTACTTCACAGAAATTGACCGTGTGTAGCAAAAAACGTTGTTTAAAAAGACGTTTTTACACCCGCGCATGCCCAGAAGCAAGCTTCAATGGAAAAAGTGGTGAGAACGTAACCTCGCTTTGCTAGAACATTGTGAGAAAAACGATGGTGTGTAGGCAACTTCGTCTTTGAAAATTGAAGTTTCAAAAACGTCGTTTTTTACTTCACAGAAAATGTCGTTTTTTTTCATCACATAAAGTGATGGTGTGTACGGGGCATCAGAGGTCCGTTTAAAGCGCAGAGAGCATCATGAAGAACAAGGAACACACCAGGCAGGTCCGAGATACTGTTGAAGTTTAAAGCCGGATTTGGATACAAAAAGATTTCCCAAGCTTTAAACATCCCAAGGAGCACTGTGCAAGCGATAATATTGAAATGGAAGGAGTATCAGACCACTGCAAATCTACGAAGACCTGGCCGTCCCTCTAAACTTCCAGCTCATACAAGGAGAAGACTGATCAGAGATGCAGCCAAGAGGCCCATGATCACTCTGGATGAACTGCAGAGATCTACAGCTGAGGTGGGAGACTCTGTCCATAGGACAACAATCAGTCCCTGTATACTGCACAAATCTGGCCTTCATGGAAGAGTGGCAAGAAGAAAGCCATTTCTTAAAGATATCCATAAAAAGTGTTGTTTAAAGTTTGCCGCAAGCCACCTGGGAGACACAAACATGTGGAAGAAGGTGCTCTGGTCAGATGAAACCAAAAATCCAACTTTTTGGCAACAATGCAAAACGTTATGTTTGGCGTAAAAGCAACACAGCTCATCACCCTGAACACACCGGGATCCCCACTGTGAAACATGGTGGTGGCATCATGGTTTGGGCCTTCTTTTCTTCAGCAGGGACAGGGAAGATGGTTAAAATTGATGGGAAGATGGATGGAGCCAAATACAGGACCATTCTGGAAGAAAACCTGATGGAGTCTGCAAAAGACCTGAGACTGGGATGGAGATTTGTCTTCCAACAAGACAATGATCCAAAACATAAAGCAAAATCTACAATGGAATGGTTCACAAATAAAAACATATCCAGGTGTTAGAATGGCCAAGTCAAAGTCCAGACCTGAATCCAATCGAGAATCTGTGGAAAGAACTGAAAACTGCTGTTCACAAACGCTCTCCATCCAACCTCACTGAGCTCGAGCTGTTTTGCAAGGAGGAATGGGCAAAAATTTCAGTCTCTCGATGTGCAAAACTGATAGAGACATACCCCAAGCGACTTACAGCTGTAATCGCAGCAAAAGGTGGCGCTACAAAGTATTAACTTAAGGGGGGCTGAATCATTTTGCATGCCCAATTTTTCAGTTTTTTATTTGTTAAAAAAAGTTTGAAATATCCAATAAATTTCGTTCCACTTCATGATTGTGTCCCACTTGTTGTTGATTCTTCCCAAAAAATTACAGTTTTATATCTTTACGTTTGAAGCCTGAAATGTGGCAAAAGGGGCGCAAAGTTCAAGGGGGCCGAATACTTTCGCAAGGCACTGTATCTATAACTAAAAAAAGCCTTTAGTTATACTTTGGCATTCCCTGCGTTCCTTTGCTTATATTGGAAATCCTCTTCTGGGCGGAGCCGGTGTCAGAAGTGAAATCTCACATAAGTCGGTTGGATTGTTTTGTGGTTACTAAGAGTCTTGCACACAAATAGAAGATCCAGGGAGGTGTTTGCGGTGGATTCCCGCAGGGCTCCCTGCACATGTTGCCAGGATAATGAAGGATAATGAGGAATAATGAGGAATCAACGAGGGCCATAGAGACCTGGTGACCACATTCCAGAGGACGAGCGGCCACACAGGCCATTCCAGTACGGCAGGACTCAGATCCCTCTTTGCATTGGTGGTCAGTGGAGAAGGGTCCCTTACATTGGTTGTCATTAAAGAAGGGCTTCCTTAGATTTGTGGTTAGTGGAGAAAATCCTTCTTACATTGGTGGTCAAGACAGAAGGGTCCCCTATATTGAAAGTCAAGGAAGAATGGTCACTCGATGAATTCCCCCTTACAGTAGTGGTCAGCGGATAAGGGTCCCTTAGATTGGTGGTCAGTAGCGAAGATCGCTGTTGCACTGGTGGTCAGTGGAGAAGGTCCCTGTTACACTGGTGATTGGTAGAAAAGATCCCTCCTTTCATTGGTGGTCAGTGGAGACGATCCCTCCTCCTCACATTGGTAGTCAGTGGAGACGATCCCTCCTCCTCACATTGATAGTCAGTGGAGACGATCCCTCCTCCTCACATTGATAGTCAGTGGAGAAGATCACTCCTCAAATTGGTGATCAGTGATGAGTATCCTGTCTTACATTGGTAGTCAATGGAGAAGCCCCCCCCCCCTTATATTGGTATACAGTGGAGAAGGGCCCCCTTAGAATAGTGGTCCCAGGACAAGGTCCACCTTATATTGGTGGTCAAGACAGAAATGTCTCCTATATTGATAGTCAATGCAGAAAGGTCAGTAGATCCATTCCCCCTTACATTAATGGTCAGTGAACAAGGGCCCCTTAGATTAGTTGACAGTAGCGAAGATTCCATTTGCACTGGTGGTCAGTGGAGAAGATCTCTCTTCACATTTGTGGTCAGTGGAGAAGGGCCCCCTTAGATTAGTGGTCACTGTAGAAGGTCCACCTTATATTGGTGGTAAAGACAGAAGGGTCCCCTATATTGATGGTCCAGGCAAAGGGGTCCCTTACATCATTGGTTAGCGAAGAAGGGTCCCTTTCACTGGTGGTCAGTGGAGAAGGGCTCCTTTACATTGGTGGTCAAGACAGAAGGATCCATCACATTGGTTATCATCAGTGGAGAAGGGCTCCTTACAATGATGGTCAAATCAGAGGAGTCCCTTGAATTGGTTTTCTGTGAAGAAAGGCCCCTTACATTAGAGGTCAATGGAGAAGGGCCCACTTATATTGATGGTCATTTTAGCAGAAATCCTTACGTTGGTGGTCAGTATAGAAGGTCCACCCTTACACTGGTGGTCAGTATAGAAGGTCCACCCTTACATTTATGGTCAGTGGAGAAGGTCCACCCACCACCCTTACACCGGTGGTCAGTGTAGAACAGGGGTCTCCAAACTTCCTAAACAAAGGGCCACTTTTCTGTTGTTTAGACCTCAGGGGGCCGGACTGTGGCCAGTGGGAGCAAAAAATGTCCTGGCTTCAATAGGAGCAATAGTGACCCATATTCAGTATTAGGGAAGGAATAGTGTCCCATCATTGGTATCAGTAGGAGGAATAGTGTCCCATCATTGGTATCTGTAAGAGGAATAGTGTCCCATCATTGGTATCTGTAGGAGGAATAGTGCCCCAAGGGCTGGATAAAGGCAAGCAGAGGGCCACATCTGGCCCCCGGGCCGCAGTTTGGAGACCCCTGGTGTAGAAGGTCCACCTTTACATTGCTGATCAGTGGAGAAGGTCCACCCTCCGCCCTTACACTGGTGGTCAGTATAGGAGGTCCACCCTTACATTGGCGGTCAGTGTAGAAGGTCGACCCTTACATTTCTGGTCAGTGGAGAACGTCCACCCACCACCCTTACACTGGTGGTCAGTATAGAAGTTCCACCCTTACACTGGTGATCAGTGTAGAAGGTCCACCCTTATATTGCTGGTCAGTGGAGAAGGTCCACCCTCCACCCTTACACTGGTGATCAATGTAGAAGGTCCACCCTTATACTGCTGATCAGTGGAGGAGGTCCACCCTCCACCCTTACACTGGTGATCAATGTAGAAGGTCCACCCTTATACTGCTGATCAGTGGAGGAGGTCCACCCTCCACCCTTACACTGGTGATTAATGTAGAAGGTCCACCCTTATACTGCTGATCAGTGGAGGAGGTCCACCCTCCACCCTTACACTGGTGATCAATGTAGAAGGTCCACCCTTACACTGGTGATCAATGTAGAAGGTCCACCCTTACACTGGTGATCAATGTAGAAGGTCCACCCTTACACTGGTGATCAATGTAGATGGGTCCACCCTTACACTGGTGATCAATGTAGAGGGTCCACCCTTACACTGGTGATCAATGTAGAAGGTCCACCCTTACACTGGGGATCAAAGTAGAAGGTCCGCCCTTAGGCTGCATTCACACCTGAGCGTCGGTCGTTTTTTCCGGCGTTTTGTCGCGCTTATTCATGCTTATTTGCGCGTTTGCATACAGCGTCGTCCGACGTTTTTGTACTTCAACGTTTTTTATTTTAGCCAATAGGAAAAAAGATCATCTTTTCATCACTTGTTGCTATGTTGGTAGATTTTTTTTATCTTCTGCCTGGGTGAAATGTTCTATTGATTAAAGCGAAAAAACGCCCGTAGCAAACGCTCATTGTCGCGCTAGTCGCTTGAATCGAGCGTTTCCATTACTTTCTATGGGAAATACAAATGCTCAAAATTGACCAAACCGCCCGATACGCCTGACAAAAAAGGGTCCGGAACTTGTTTGAGCTTCAGGCGTTCGGCTTCAGGCGTATTGGAGTGGAGATGTGAACCATCTCCATAGGCAATAATGTATTTTTTCCCCTCTAGCGTATTTGAGCGTCGCGCTTCAGGCTAAAAAACGCTCAGGTGTGAATGCAGCCTTACACTGGTGATCAATGTAGAAGGTCCACCCTTACACTGGTGATCAATGTAGAAGGTCCACCCTTATATTGCTGGTCAGTGGAGAAGGTCCACCCTTATATTGCTGGCCAGTGGAGAAGGTCCACCCTTATATTGTTGGTCAGTGGAGAAGGTCCACCCTCCACCCTCACACTGGTGGTCAGAGGAGAAGGTCCACCCTTCGTTTGATGGTCAGTAGAGATGGTCTTCACTTACACTGGATGACAGTGGAGAAGGGCCCACAAACAGTTGATGAAAAAAAGCTTAAAAAAAAAGAAGACAAAAGCAGCCACCACATATAAGAACTGGCAAGCTGCAATATAATAATTCTGGATTTAATACCCCTTTTAAACTACACGTCCATCTAAGACTTTCCAATACACAAGGTGACAACGCTGCTGTGCAATTCCATTGCAGAGCGAGCAGCATTGTTGTCACTCTATGGTACAAGGAGAGAAGGAAGGATCGCTGTGTTGATGGCGTGAATGGACGGTAACAGATCTCTCCTTGTTATGTTCTCAGGAATTCCACTTTTACTGATATCTGCCCAAACTGGATATGATAGTTGGGAGGAGCCGCGTTCTTATTCTCCAGGTTTTGTCTTGCCTGGGGGGGTCTTTTCTGGACAACATTACAAAGCCGGTATTACAGGAGAGACAGGTCCGAGTACAGGGTCCCCAACCAACACCGACCCCGGTGGGGGGGCTACGGGCCCTCCAGCCAAACCTGAAATACGGGCCAGGATGTTTATACAATGTGTCAGGACGAATGAATCCGCTGCAGGGCGGAGGGCGAGGCCGACTGACTGACAGAGGAGCACAATCCCTGCGAATGTGTACAATGGAAACAATGTCATACGGATGGATCCTCCCTGCTCAGCTATTCATGTCCTCACATCGGACTGTCAGCTCCTGGGACAAGCTCTCACTCCTATTGTCTCTCTCATTAGAAGCCTTCTTCTGTGCAGCTCTACTGCTTGGCTGGGAGGGGATGCTGGGGCTTGTAGTTCCTATGCAGCTGGAGCCAGAGCTGGAAAAGTCAAGGAAATTTGGAAAAGGCGTCCCCATTGGGAAATTTGGGATATCCCGTCTAGGGTGACCACGTGTCCCCGGATTGCCCGGGACAGTCACGCATTTTGCAGGTCTGTCCCGGGCACATTCATTCCAGGACAATGCAGTGCCAGAAGAATTTTGGGTGCCGTGTCAGTAAAGTCCAATCTGGCAGGTTGGCAACACTGGTGGGAACACTCCACTGAGGCGGAGGCACACAGAAGTTGGTGGGAACACTCCAAAAGGGTGGTGACACACACAGGTAGGTAAGAACACTCCATGGGGACGGGGACACACAGAAATAGACTGGAAAACTCCATGGGGGCGGAGACACACACAGGTGGGTGAGGAGCACTCCGTGAGGGCGGGGACACCACGCTGATGAGGACACTCTATTGGGGCAGGGGCACATAGAGGTAGGAGGGAACACTCCATAGGGGCGGAGATGCTTTGGGATGGGTAGGGACATTACATGTTGGCGGGAACACCTGGTGGGTGGGAACACTCTATTGGGGTGGGGGCATACAGAGGTGGGCGGGAGCACTCCATGAGGGCAGGGACACCAGGCTGATGAGAACACTCTATTGGGGCAGGGGCACATAGAGGTGGGAGGGAACACTCCATAGGGGTGGAGACACTATACTATGGGTAGGGGCATTCCATGTTGGCGGGAACACACAGGTGGGTAGGAACACTCCACTGGGGCAGGGGCACACAGAGGTTGGTGGGAACACTCCATGGGGGTGGGGTCACACACAAGTAGGTAAGGAGCACTCCGTGAGGGCGGGGACACCAGGCTGATGAGGACACTCTATTGGGGCAGGGGCACATTGAGGTAGGAGGGAACACTCCATAGGGGCGGAGATACTTTGGGATGGGTAGGGACATTCCATGTTGGCGGGAACACACTGGTGGGTGGGAACACTCCACTGGGGCGGGGGCACACAGAAGTTGGTGGGAACACATGGGGGTGGTGACACACACAGGTAGGTAAGAACACTCCATGGGGACGGGGACACACACACATAGGCTGGAATACTCCAAGGGGTGGGGACACACACAGGTGGGTGAGAACATTCTAATGGGGTGGGGGCATACAGAGGTGGGCGGGAGCTCTCCATGAGGGCAGGGACACCAGGTTGATGAGAACACTCTATTGGGGCAGGGGCATATATGGGTGGGAGGGAACACTCCATAGGGGTGGAGACGCTTTGCTATGGGTAGGGGCATTCCATGTTTGCGGGAACACACAGGTGGGTGGCAACACTCCACTGGGGCAGGGGCACACAGAGGTTGGTGAGAACACTCCATGGGGGTTGGGACACACACAGGTAGGTAAGGACACTCCATAGAGGCGGGGACACACACAAGTACGTGGGAAGACTCCATGTACCAAGGGATACACGGGTAGGTAAGGACACTCTATGGGGGTAGGGAAACGCCTAAGTGAGCTCTAAGGGGCGATGGGGACATCAGTGATGGGTGAAACCTAAAGGAGTATGAAGACCACTGGAGATCTAGAACATTGGAAGATGACGGATGACTCCACCCAGGAGACTCCACCTATAGGTGAAATATCAGCTGTTCCTCTGCACCCTGATCTCTGATGAACTCTGAGGAGTGACACATTTGTAACATTCATTCTTCGGTGAATAGACTTTCACCTAAATGGAAAAATACCAAAAATATTTTCTCCATCCCTCTGCAAACATTGTGCAACAACCCCCGGCATTTACAGCGAGCGGCGAGGGAGAACATAGCGA